>NW_026938839.1:0-88222 GCF_032062105.1 Saccostrea cuccullata
AAAGTCTCAATATTTTTCATGTTTCTTGTCATAATCTTTTGAAATTTTGAACAAAGTCTTAAATTATGAAGATCAACAGCATGATATATAAAATTTTTCATGGAAGCATGCGCATGCGTGCGTGCTGCAATCTGATTGGCTGAAATTTTAAATGGCTATATCTCCTTTGTTTTTTGACGAAATGCTTTGAAATTTAAGACACAGTCATGCAGTAGGATATCCTACAATACGATATAGAAAGATGATCATGAAATCACGCGCATGCACATGTGTTGCAATTTGATTGGCTGAAACTTTAAATGGCTATATTTATTTTGTTTTTTGACGAAATGTTTGGAATTTCAAATATAGTCATTCATTTAGATATCCTTCAATACGATTAAGATAAAAAATTCATGAAATCACGCGCATGCATGTGTGCTGCAATCTGATTGGCTGAAACCTCAAATGGCTATAATTCCCTTGTTTTTTAACCAAACAGGATGGGATTTAGAACATATGAACAAGCGTACAATGCTTTAATTTAAATATATTTTGTATTCTTCTGAGAAGACCTTGATAAGTTTAAATTCCATTAAGTATTTCTTATTTAATAGAGATTACAGGGAATATGGCACCGAAAGGGAGTTGGGGAGCGTTTGGGGAACATCTGTAACGGTCCCCGTTACAATTAGCACTAGTCTATTATGATGTCATATCTAGGTAGTTCAGAGAAGTTACTACAGTTTGAACAGTTTGATATTTTAGGGGCAGCCTTATCCTAGCTGCGATAGTCTGATTTTCAATGAATTACATTTTTTACTACTATGGAATAGAAAGTTTACAATGCGTCATTAATATTAAATGTCGAAAGGTTTACGAAAATTTGATGATAAAAAAAATTTGATCAGATAAATATTCAAATAAAAAAAGCTTAAAAGCCAAATTTTAAAGACGTTAACCCGTTTCACATTTCCATTTATTTAATAGGAAATATACCATCTGAAAACATTCACAGATACACCATATCTTATCTCGTTTTTAATGATTTACTTAGTATTGCATGTTATAAATGTTTAAATGCACGGTCTCGGAAAAATATTGAAATTTCATTTTGTGATGTTTTATAAAAGCTTAAAAGTGTAACACGTCTGTTGTTTATTGTTACACTAGAAAGGAGGCTATGTGAATTGAGCAGTGTTTTGTCTTGAATTATTTTTATCTCTCTTTACAGGAAACAACACGTCAAACTGTATATCTCAGACGTACATCAGTATTAAAATTAAATATTATCACTCTTTCCAGCACCTAAAGCTGTCTATCTTAGAATTACCTCAGTATTATCAATGACAATTAGTTTAAAGATATAAAAATCAGTTAACTCTGTGATTCCTTTTGTTTAACTTTACAGGTGACTCTATGTTAGAAACAGGTTACCCCAAAAACGATCTGTACTTCAGTACCCCAGACAGGTACAATGACAGGTGGAGTGATGGTAATTGTGCTGCTCTCTTCAGAGGAGGCTTTTGGTTTAACTGGTGTAACCGAGCTTTCCTTAACGGTCCCTGGTCTTCGGAGTCCTGGGTGTACCCATGGAAACCCATAGTAACGAGTGGGACATCAGTGAAGGGGACCACCATCATGATCAGACGTCACTAGGTAAACCTCATTAAACCTTAATTACCAGGTTTTGTATTTTTGTATTTCTGTAAAAATTTCAGTTATAAAAGTTTTTTTTTAAATAGAAAAATATTATATTACTTTAGTATATTTGTGAAGCATTAATTTAATCCTTTTTTTCACAGATGAAAGACAATCCGTAATCCAAGAGACGACTTAAGATTAATGTTTATCGCGGTTTAATTTTTTTTAAATAAAGGTTGACATAAAGTGACAAACTTGTAAATGAATATGTTTCCTGTAAAGAAGGGGGGATGAACTATTTTTTAAAGCAATAAATCATGGTATTTTTTTTCTACTAAATGTATTCAGTAAAAATGAAGAACAGGATATGTGTTGTAATAAATTATAAATTACACATATTTCGTTGTTATTTACAAACACTGATAAACGAATATATCTGGACAGATAATTAGGATGAAGATTACTTAATTGTTAAAGCTATTACAGTGGAACCTGTTTAATCCGACATATAGGCAAAACGTTTTACTGTGGTGTCCGCCATTCAATTCCATTTCTCATATATACTTATGTCCATGATATTTACACGCAGCAATACTACACTTTGTTTATTCCGACACATACATTTATAATCTGCTACATGTGCATGTCAGATAAAACAGGTTTCATTGCAATAAAGATTTCAAGACGATTATAAAAAAAAATATAAGATATACCTGATTTTAATGTTTTGCATTATAATACATCTGAGATTATGTTTCTTTAAAAGAATAAGACTGTCTTTTTTTCCCTCCATGCAATATTTTAAATTGATAAGTATTTATTATCCATTAATCTACTATAAAAACGCTTAAATGGATAATATTGAGTTTTTTCATATTATGGATGAAATAAGCTTAAAAAAATGAAGTCAGACGTACTGAATATTTCTTTCCACAAATCTAATTATACGATAGTTATTTAAGGAATGACTCTAATTCTTGGCCAAATTATTCGATTATAACCTGGTTTGGGTCAGTTTACGCTTTATAATCCGCGAATAAATTTTTTAAGATCAATATTTTTTATTGCTACAGATAATCATTTGAAAAAAATAGAGTTTTCTGCTTTTGAATGCACAAGATACATGTACGTCATAGTAAACTTATATCGATACTGCTTTTTTTTAATTTAAAAACATTATAACACAGAATGGGGGTCATCGTAGCCTAATATCGATACTGTATTTTTATTTTGGTTTATCTTTTTCTAATACACCATAACACAGAACGGGGGTAAAAGGGTTACAATGTGTAATAGGTGTTTTATCCTGACATCACAAACGTTCAATGCCGTGCAAGAGCAATGTTATCAGCGAAAATCAAAAATTAAAATCATTTAGATTGATTGTTACTTACATTGTAGATAATTTAAGTTTTCTAAATAAATGTAATTAAGATTTCCAAATCAAGACAAGAAGTTAGAAAAAGTACAAAAATAAGCACTGATTCATTGTTTGAGATGCTATCTTTTATCTGCTACTTTCTTTTCAAATAAGACCTAGCCATTTAACATAAATCAATATGCTTGCAAATACCATAATACAATTATGAGACTACATCTACTTGAAAAGAAAAAATCCAGTGTGCTAAAAAATGACACAAAAATTTATATGTGTGTTAAGACAAGTCATTCTCTATTATGCGATTTGTAGACTATGGAACATATATGCATGTTGAAAAAAATATATAAAATACAACTTGGAATTTGTAGTTTAATAAATTGGAAAAGTTTGTAGGAGCTAATTGTTAGAATTCAAGAAAAGTTTGTTAAACAAAGGTGCTTTTGTATTGCAGCGTATGATGAATGTTTTCGGTCAAGAGATAATTAATTTTTGTACCAAAAGAAAAGCTTCTCACAATGAGTCAACCTTAGAGAAATAAAAAGCCTAAGAGCAGCAACAGTTCAATATTGATGACAAGAGTGAAAGACTTTCAAAAGTAGGTCAAACTGGACAAAGTCGAGGATTTAGTATAAATGATTTCCAAGAAATTTCACAAAGACTACACAGATGAAATATAAAAGTCACAGAATCAACCATTTAAAAGTCTCAGGTTCAAGTAAAAGGATTAAGATATTGGTATTCAAGACAAGCTCTTACCACAAGAGATAAACCAGTAAAGTAGTAAACACCTAATACTAACCACTCAGTGGCTACGGCCAAGGTTAAAGTTTTTTTTCATTTTTAAAAGAAAGTCAAATCCATAAGTTCAAGATCAAAACTGTTGCTATTCAAGAAAGTCTTGTCAAAATAAATGAGTATGAAAAGATGATATCAATTAAACAGATCATCTGACAAACAAACAGAAAGACGGACAAACTGTCAGAGGAAAATATGTATGCCCCTAACTCTTGAATAACAGGTGCATAAAAATGATAATATTACTGTGTAAAATAAAATTTTATACGTATGGGGAGAAAAGATCTTAGTGTAAGTTTCCTCACAAATATATCAAGACGCCATAATATAATGCACATTCTATCTCTATGCTATCCATAGTGTTTTTAATCATTCGGATAAATCTGGATCTCTTCCGAGTTGTCGAATATACTAAATAAACTTGAGAAGACTCAAGGCTATAATTACTAGTATTAATACTTTTTTTACACCATGCTCAATGAAATTATGAAGAAAATAATAGTTGCAAATGTTTATTTTTATCTAAAGAGAATGAAACATTATATAACAAAACACTCTTCTGGCTTTAAATAAAATGGAGAATCCTCACAAATAAAGGGAAGTTTTAGTCTGTCTTCTCCTGTATAGTACGTGTAGTTTCTCTCAGTCACACAGCGCCACCTACCATCGTTATGATAAGTCAAAAGGAGGCCAAGAATTGGGTCAACTTTCGTCTCAACCTCGTCGTTAGAATTCCAGTTCTGATACGTCACAGGTGTCCAATTATCAAAAATGAGTCTTATATTGCCGTCAAATGTCAAAACATTGGCACGAAATTCAAGTAAACCGTTGAGATGAACTTTTGCAGGTTGCACAAGAAAAATGTTTTCCAGAAAGACCTGTATCTTTGATACACTTCAGAAATATATTTACCAGATTTGATGTGAAGTGTTTTTATTATCTAAAAGTTTAAAATCAGACCTGTTGAAGGCAAAACATCTAACAAACTATTTATTACAGGTGATCAAACATAATCGGCATAATTTTTGGATGAAAGAATGCCTACTATATAATCAAACGCAAATTGAATAAATTTTAAAAAAAATATCGTAATTGTATTTTACAGCATTTGATAAAAATGATATGATGTTATGAATAAGTTGTTTAATTGTATACCTAGAATCCACAGCAAGTATTAAAAAAAATTGAATGACCATTTTGTATATGTAAAAGTTATGCTATAAGTAGATTGCTTGAATACCCGGATGTAAACAGTGAAAAAGTAGAAAAAAAAACAGAGCTATTTTTGTGAAACAATGAGTCTACGTCAAATAGAGAGTAAGTGTGAAAATTGTATTTTTTTTTCTTATATTAATTTTTAGCCATATATGGTGTATTTTTCAGTTTATGAAGAGTGTGTATGTTTTTTTTAACTGAAATCTATTACAGATATCCAATTTGAATGACTGATATTTTTACTGAAATCAAAACAACAAATTATATAAAAAATAATGTACAATGGTTTACATTTCTAGAAGTAAAACTTGACGATATAAATCAGGTAGAGTTATTCTTCTTGTCATATAAAAGTTTTTATTTCTTTTCTGACATGAAAAGACATAAATTAATAATGCAAGCACAGAGAGGCTAAAAGCAATCACTTTATTTCTTTGAGTCCATAATCGTTATTAATTGAATAGAATTCCATGACTTAAATAAAGAAAAAAAAAATAATGTAAGCTTGAAGCATTAGGAAAACAAGTAAACGTAAACATACGTATTCTTATTTTATAATTTTAGTATCAGTGAAAGGGGGGTAATAAGTACGCTATGTGCATAAAATATACCCATAAAACAGTATGTAGGTATACATGTATATAGTAATTAGGGTGGAACAATCGCTATAGGATTATATTTCTTTCATTCCATTTCCTTATGCGGGTCAAAAAAAGGATAATCAATTCGTGAAAATACGAGAGAGAGAGAGAGAGAGAGAGAGAGAGGATGACGATGATAATGTTTATAGCATCCCGTGTCGTATCCTTAATAATTTTGCTAAAAGGTATAAGAAAAAATTTATTTCATTTTTGACATACAACATTTTCTCATATATTAATAATATACTTAATTATTGGATAACTATTGATATATACCTTAGGAGAAAGTGTGCTCCCTAAGTGGTTATTTTTTAAAGGACATTTGCTTTTAATTTCTTGAACTTTATTTGACATTTTCATAAACCGTGTCGTCAAACAATGATTGTAAACATTTATATTGCAATTAAAGAATCAATAATATGTGTACACTAGAAGTAGATTTTATATGTATTATGAAAAATCAATATTCATTATTTTGTATACAGTTGCAGATAATACGGGAGGAAAGAAAATGACAGATGATGCAATAAAATTATCATGAAAGATACAACAACGGAAAGTTAAATAATATACAATTATTACGTGTGAATAAAAAAAAATTACTTCAGTAAAATAAACATTTTATATTAATAAAACATTTACAAAGTACATTAACATGATTTTGCTCATGGGGTATTATTAACTTTTCTTATAAAAAGTATTATACTGCATTAAAAGGTTCGTCATTTTATGAATAAATGACCTTTTTATATTCAAATTCTATTAATCTTTTGCTGTTAATCAAAGAAGCGAAAAGTTTTGCTTGGGTGAGATGACAAAATATATTTTGTGTTATATTTGTTCCTAGTTTAAATTACATTTCTGAATTATGTTTGCATATTTGTGGATTGTTATCTTCTTGAAGGTCCAATTAAGTAAGTATAACTACCGAAATTTCAAATCTCTTTCACCAAGTTTATAGGATGTATTTATAATAAGGTAAAATTAAATTCTATTATTTTTTTTATTTACAAATGCTTCAACAGAGAGGAAAAATAGCAGAAACCAAACAGAACAAAATAATAAGGGATGGGATCAAAAGTCAGGAAGTTAATTTTTTATGAATAACATTTTGATTTTTTTCCTTTGCCATTCATACGCAAAGAGTTATTTAATTTTAAATTGTGTTTTTGTGAAATCTTTTTTTTTTCAGATGTGCTAAATCATGTACTGGCTTTGATGGACGTCAAATCTATTCTGCTTAATTTAAATTAGCTGACCTTTTGAGAATTCTCCTTCGAACCGTAGGCGCATCAATTTACACGCATGTTATATCATATTTATCTGACTTTTACGTTCAAATCATTTTCGATTAGAATCAATGAAAATGTAATGACATTTTTTTTCCCGTCAACACCAATCTTAATTGATAAGTCATTCAATATAATGGAAGAAGGATGCCAGTTTCTCTTTTTCAGGGAGAGGGGGGGGGGAGGTTGAGGCAGTTGGAATTAAAATTTGTCTAACGAAATGTTATTGCATCTTCCCTACTATCTTTATGAAAAAAAGATGCCACATACCGTGTATATATAATGTTGAGCTCGCAAGAAGTCTAATATGCATGTATTTCATTGCATGGCGTAACAGGAGCATTTACTAACATTACAAAATACTTCCCTGATAGATTTTTTAGGGGGAAAATAAGAAGACATATTCTTTAAATTCTTATGAGGAAAGTATTTAAAGATAGTACATCTTTATGCTTATCTAAAAATATATTTTTGATAAGTCAATACATCTCAAACATATCCCCAAACTCCCTTGAACTCTAAACTGTCATTCATTGCGTGATAAAATAAAATAATATTGCATTCTACTTACTAATACGATAACGTTTATCTTATGTTTCAAATTGAACTTACATCAATTTGTCACAATTAATGAAATCTATACATTATATTTTTTTACGGTGTGACGCTTTTGGCGAGCGCAGCTTTGTAATTTAACAATTTAAATAAACCTTTAAACAAGTGGAACAAGTCGAATTATAATCAAAGACAAAAATTCTAATGCGGATATAATGGAGACTTAAATGTAATTAATAAAGATTCAACAAAAAAGACATATCCTGTTAATATATTTTTGTAAATCCTTAATAAACCTCAAGGGAATAGAAACAAGAAGAAGTTATTTTGAAAAAAAAGAAGTAGAAGTTCATAAAATTTAATTCACTCTAAAATAATACAATGTAAATATTTACTAATTTATTTTTGAGATCTGACAGATATCAAGATGTTATAATGTTGAAACTTGTAGCTCTAATACGTAACTTTGCACAATTAATTTGCATATGTCCTGAACTCGCCGAACTTCAAACAAATAATGGGAATTTTTTTAAAATTTTAAACCAATCCCCTGATAAGTGAAGGAAACCCTGGTCCTGTTATTAAACTAGTTAAATTTTAAATATACATACTTTTATTTTTACATACTTTTACTTTTGCAATTGGATATGATAGATAGATGAATTGTATGGAGATAACGAACAATATTCAAGCTCAAAATTCCATTAACCAAACAGAGCATCAAAAACACGGACCTCTGAAAATTCATAGATCGGGAGCCATTTAGGAATGATCATCTTCTGCCGACCGTACAAACCGATCCTTTCCTCTTTGTGATGATCTGGAAATTATGGGATAATCCGTCGTCAATTAGTGTGTAAATAATGGAGTAATACGAATTGGTATGCTCGCTCCTCCATGGCACTTGATCCCACCTCTGAAGTTTTGGAGGTCCTTGTTTGCTCTGCTCTTATTTTGTATATTGTTTAATGGACTTTGAGATTAAATGCTGTTCGTTATCTCTATATCCTTCTTTTAACGAGGGATGTTCGCTCGTCATGGACATCTGGGTACAACTATAATGTTTTAGATATCAACATATGTTCTGCTCCTGATGGTAGAATTTAAATTCATTTGGTGCTTGAGTTAGAAAATTTAACATATCATTCCCTACTTGGAATTAAACAAAGATAAATATTTATTTCAAAAAAAAAAAGATTTAATCGTGGAAAATGTTAAAATACTTAATTAGAAGTAAGATCGAATGTCAGTGATTCTCAAAGGATAGGAATATCGACGAGCTTCGAAAATTTGAGAAATAATAAAACAAAGGAGTAAACTTAAAAAGTGACACAAGAACCTGAGTTAAAGCTTTCTGACATGGAAGAGTATGCTTACAGTACATAGCTTCTTATTTACATAATTATATTTTAATAAAAGATGAACACGTTATGTGTCCATTCCTTTTACCGATTTCACTGAAATGGTTTGCATGTATCTTCATATTATTCTTTGTTGTGTTTATTTGATGTAAATATCTAAAGATGATTGTATTTTGTGTTCTGTCGCATAAGAAAAAAATATCCCGTTTGGGGAAAAAGTCACCATGCTAAATAAAAAGCAAAATAGATTACTCATAGAATATTTGTAGATATAAAGAAAATAATGTCTTCAAACAATTGATTGTACAAAGGAAGTTATAGATACAGAAAACAGACAATGACAAACCTCAATGTCTATGTACAAACTGACCTATAAATGTCCACCAATCATACATTTATTTTGATGATGATACAAGAAAACATTGGTCACGTGATTATTGGCTTAAGGGTGATTTTTTTTTTAGCATTTTACGTCGTAAATGGGTCTATTACAAGTCAACTGCAAATCCAGTATTTAATTACAGTGAAGGAAAACTATTGTTTACTTTATCAATTTGAGTAATGTTGGACCTTAATCTATTTAAATAAATACATTTTCGTTGAATTTTCTTTGATTTGCGCCAATCGCCAAAAAGTCAGTGGTTCGTTACAAATGTCAACATGTACTGATCATTTTCATAGAAAACCCCGACTGAGTGGTTTTGTAAAATTTACAAATTGTGAACATCATCTAAGAATTTCAGAAGCCCAGGGAATATATTGGATAATTTGAATAATATGTATTTATGTCAGGGCCACCTTAATCAGCCAAAGGAAACTTGAAGGTCACAAACACCTCAGTACCAGTGAAACTACATACCCACATCAGATGTCATGTCATGTGATACACACGTTACTTATATACGTCTGAAGATTTTTACAAGTTTGAACTTAAATTAAATGCCAGGTCTGCTGACCAAGCGAAGTTTGTTTTTATTCTGTTTCTTGATAAGGTCTCCTTTCCAGTCGTAAAACCTTATTGTAATTCTACTGTTTATTAAGATCTTCCGTTTCCAACGTTAGATCTTATAGTGCATGATTCTACAGTTTCTTTTCTTATTGAAGTCTTCCGTTTCAGACCGTACGTTGGCTGTTCAATAAATCATGTCATCGGTACTCGGGAAGAAACCAAAAAGAAAAACTTTGATTTAGTCTTGATGATTTTACTTAAATATTCTCCTTTAAATAAAATACCCGTCCATGATATTTTTATTCAATTCAAAATTGTTTCTAGAAGTCAGAACAATTTTCCGTATGACCCTTTGTCAAAGGTTGAAAGATCTGGCGAATAAAGTAGGTATGACAAATCATTAACTTTCTGTTTAACCCAAAACTCCGTTACTCTCCATAGCTTGCAGGTTTGGACGCTGTCATGAAGAAATTCAATCCATGGGTTCAAATCTCATTATCTGTTTGAATTTCAGACATAGGTGGATAAGTTTATTTTTGATTTAATAGTATACATGTATTGATTGTCAGTAAAAACCTTCCTCCTATAAGATATACAGTTTTTATGTACAAAAGATAACCAAAATACATTAAGTTGATTTTGCTGATGGAGATATTTACTTTTCTTACAAAAAGTTTTATACTGTGTTAGTAGTCTCGTCATTTAGTCAGTGCTAATTCATTTCCCCACTTACCGATAAATCAGGGAAACATCACAAACAAACAGACAGACGGATCGATCCCCACAGCAGAATATATTTAATGTACTGTCTGTCTTTGTGTACATGCTATTCATAGTTTATTTAAAACATGAGGATGAACCTAGATCTCTTCCGAGGAGACGAATATACGATCCGAGGATAAATCTAGCTGACTTCCGAGGAGACGAATATACCTTAACTTAAGAATACTCCATTGAATGATTTAGAACTTTATACACCACTGTTAATGAAATCATATAACAAAAGATAATGGTTACAAATGTTTATTTTAATTAAAAGAGAATGAATCATTATGTAACAGAATACTCTTCATGCTCCAAATTAAATGGAGAATCCTCAGAAATAAAGGGACGTTTTAGTCCGTCTTCTCCTGTATAGTACGTGTAGTTTCTCAGTCACCCAGCGCCACCTGCTGTCGTTATGATAAGTCAAAAGGAGGCCAAGAATTGGGTCAACTGCTGTCTCGCCCTCATCGTTAGGATTCCAGTTCTGATACGTCACAGGTTTCCAGCTATCAAAAATGAGTCTTTCATTGTTGTCAAATGTCAAAACATAGGCACGAAATACAAAAGAACCGTTGAGATCAACTTCTACAAAAAAGGACAAGAAAAAATTATATTATACTCAAAAACCTATATTTTACTTTTATGAATAAGGATTAATAGTATCTTGTCTAGAATGTTTGTTTGAAACACCGCCTATACGTCATGACTTGATGCTTAACATCCTGTGGCTCTAAAAATTTATAAAATTTGATCTGTTGTATACATATTAAAAAGACATTGAAAGGGAGCGTATCCTTTTTTGCGTGGTAGCATATGTAAAAATAGAAAATTTTCTAATGAGCATAATAAAACGAAGGCAAATCTACAATTCAATTTAAAGAACAAAGGAAAATAAGTGCCTTTGGTAGTGTTCGAGTCCAAGAATACTTGTTTGGATGAAATTAATAATTTACAATTTTGATACACTAAGAAAATATGCTTTCCTGATCCAATGTGAAGTTTGTTTTCTTCATTTCAAAAAATTAATATCAGATTTGTAGAACGCTAAAAAATATCTCACTATCTATCAAAGGTGTTTGAATATAGTCTGCATTATTTTTTGATGAAAGAGTGTCTATTTGTATTAAAAGGCAAGTCAGAGAAACTTGAAAAAAAAAATATTGTATTCATTTCATTTAAATAAAAGCATGTTATGAATAAATTGTTTTATTACCCAGGCTTACCCCTTGAAACCTCCCAAGGAATAACAGCATGTAATAAAAAAAATAATGACTACATTGTATACAGGTGTCTCATTATATCGCGGTACTTAAATCTTTTGCATAAAAAAGTGTAATTTGATTTTTTTTTTTAATTTAACTTTCATCAAATGATATTGATAAAGCAAACTATGGCCTACTTTTTAGTATCAAATTATTTCCCAAGCTTAAATCGTCTTAGTTGTAGTCTATTTTTAACTCCTAAACTAGAGAGTCTCATAGTATCGCGGTTATGGGAAAACGTGGAAACTTGAGATTGACTTGGACTTCAATTCTTATTTTTTTATTTTACCATGTAATTTTACGTAAGAAAATAAAATAAACAATTATACAAACTAAAGACTTTCTAAACATGAACTTTATATATGGATTTTACTAGGTTATAAACTCAGTGGGCTAAAAATAATAAAAACGGAGATTGATTTCTATAAAATTATGTTTTATTTGAATATTTTTTTCCGACGCATTTTCCATACTTTTTAATCATCACAAAAATTTACATTGAGATGACAGACTGATATTTTTTCAACAAAAAGCATATGAGCTATGTATCTGATTTTTTGGAATATACCGCGATACAATGAAACCCGCGATATAATGAGAATCGAGTATATATGGTAAAATTACTTGATAAGTAGATTGTTTACATACCCGAATGAAAACAGTTAACTATAAAATGTATTAGCTAGATGTACTATATTGTTCAATTACCCGGATGTATGCGGTTTACGCCTAAAAACCTCCCATATCCATCCCCATACCAGACCAGAAGCTCTTCACCCGGTTTTACGCCACGTGACGTCATATAGAAGATAATGCCCTCGCACGTGATAGGGATGACATTTTCCTGTTGATATTTGGCGGGAGAATTAACGAATCGTAACCAGTTACTACAGGCCGGATTTTCTGCATCTATGTTGTAAGTACCATTGGTCCCCTGTTTATCTACTTTTGAACACAATAAGATCCTAATTGTTAAAAATTAATTTTAGTTCGGAATATTTAATATATTCAATACTTTAACACAATCAGATCAATATTGATCAAAACTACTCTAAGGTAATGAATATTTAGGGATTAAAAGAATCTAAAAAATAATAAAGCATTGTGAGAGTGTTGCATTAGACGGGAGACGAAAGGATAGGGACAGATAAATGGACGGATAAACAGGTCGACAGGCAGGGGACGAAAGGATAGGGACAGCTAGACGGACGGATAAACAGGCCGACAGGCGGGGGACGAAAACAGTGGAAACCTTTTGTCCATCATGTTTCACCGACAGAAGACTAGGAATATGTAACTAAAATATGTAACTTCATTTTTGTTTTTATTTTGTTTGATTCTCTGTATGATTTTACCTGCCATGAATAAAAATCCTCCTTTTTGTCTACAGTGTGAATAAGTCCTTCATAAACACCGAGGATCGTGAACTTCGGAACAAAGGTCTCCGCTCATGTGCCCATCCCCGCTCCCGGAAGTGACGAAGATTTAATGGTGAATCCTGGAGGCGGGGTCAGATTTGCTCTCTGGTGTGGCAAAGAACCTAGAGGAATCTTACATGTACAAGATAATATCAAGAAAACGAAACAGAGGTCAAGAACACATATTTTATTTTGTATAATCTTAACTGCTTTCTTGGTTAACTTAACTACTAGTATAGCAATCAGATATCTGCAATGTCAGTGAAATTATACTATATTTGCTATACTCCTATTTCGTATTATTATATGAATCTTGAATACTGTTCGTTTTCTCCATATGTTTCACTGAATGAAAACTAAATGGTAGAGGTCTAGCATTAAGGATGCTCTAAATACTGCACACTTAAGAGTTCTGTATACAACCTCTCAGTGTATTTTTGTGTTATGTGTTGTATTGCCTGCGTAAATATATTTAACGAGGCCGAGTGTAATTAAAGTGCGCATGACTTGGCGCAGGTTATTTATTTCATGCAGTAATTTGTGCGACAATACACCTTAGCCAAATATTTTAATTTAACTACAAAATAAACATTATCTAAAACCCTAACTGGTCCAAAAGGGTGATTTTTCCAATAATAATAAGGAAAAAATGCTGATATGGCTTTAACGACGTCAACATTTTCCGATTTTGTAATTAATGCATGGCACTGAAGAATGACGTTTGTATATTCAAGACGTCCATGGATATTATACTTAAACTTGTTGACAGGTCATCCAAAGAAACATACTAGGAATCCAAAAGTTGCTATTTTTACCGTAAAAATTATGCACCAATGATTCATCTGCACTGATATGTATTTATACCGTAATGTATTTATACCGTAAAGTGGCAAATTTAGAGGCATTGGACTTTGAAAAAATAAACTTAGTAATTAATTCCTAGACCAATAGAGATGGTCATTTTTTTTCCAAATTTCATAATTTGGTGACTTTTAACTACATCTTCTATCTATTTGAATGAAAAAGAAATAACTAGGGCAGAAATACAAAAATATGAAAAAAGTTATTTGGCGCTTTTCCAATATTTTCCCATAGGGTTCAATAGTAAAAATAAACATTTGAGATGACCCTGAAAGAAATCGGGACGTTAGGCATTTTATTTTTTTAGTCTTAAAACAATAAATATAACAGTAAACAATTTCAAAATCCCTGAGTCAGAAATAATAAGACTCGCTCTCGTGAAAATATTATATGCTTGGCGTTTGTGAAATGTAACTTGAAAAATCTAAACAATGCAATTTTTATTTTACTGTACATTCCTTAGCATTAGGGATGTGTTTATATTTAGAACTTTTAACACCATGCTTAATAAGATCTGCACAAACTGGAAAGAGAAAAAATGAATTTAGAATATTGTCCTTACATTGCAAGCATAGTATTTTACCATGATATAAAATGTACTCCAAACTTCAGGGTTTTTTTTTTACAATATAGAGAATACGTATTTTTTAAAACAATTGAATCTTTTTTTTTGTGTTTAAGAGAGGTTCAAAGTGTCAATCCATAAAAGCACTTTTACAGATAAAGTGTGTATTAGCTTATGAATAATTATCATTTTATAAGAGACAGATTTTATATTTGAACTTCTACCATAAGTGAAGGGTTTTATATATGTATATCTGATGTATCAATTTAAAAGAAATGCCTTTTTGCTTATGCATTCCTTATATGAGAAATATTAAGCTATAAATCTGTAATACGAGTACTTATATGAAAAATATAATTTATATTTTATAAATTTAAAAATGTTTCATCCGATCTCTTTAATATCAGGAAATTTACATTTACTACTATCATTCAGTTTAAAATGTTTAACCCCCATCCCCGCAATCACGCATTTTAACGCATATACCGTTGCCCCGCAATCACGCACTTTAACGCATATACCTTTGCCCCGCAATCACGCACTTTAACGCAATTTTCGTTTTTGGCGTTTTCTGCTCTTATAACGCGTAAAGTTTTGATGGTATGATAATAAATGATTAGATTATAAATTTTTTAGTTCCATTCTAATATCTTTCGCAAATAATAATATTTTTCCTCAATTTAATATGTCCGAATCGTTCGATTTATTTGATGAAACTTGGAATGCGAGACAAATTAAGGTCTTTCTTTTGACGCTAAATCAGATCACCACTTGATCCACTTGTTTCGGTGATGTGGAAGTCACTCAATCTAGCTTGTGTGAGAAGGGACTATTGATTCAGAATTTATCGAATTTAACGAATGATTTTTTTATGTAAGTGTTTAATAAAAACCTGTGCAGAAATCGACGAAAGGAACGTGTAAAATTACAATTTTTTTTTAGGTTTATACATTTTCTGTCATACAACCGTAGAGAAAAGAAGTTTGTTCATAGAATATAGCTTTGTTCCAGTTTACATGTAATCTTATGTTACATGTAGTCTCATGTTGTCTTATTTGTTGTCCTATTTGAATTCAGATTCGTAAAAACTGATTATTTTCCCACCTTACACATGTTACACAGCAATAAAAAAAAATACACACACACAAATAAAAAGGAACAGAATAAAGGAACGGCAATATCATGTTAAAAAAGAGGTCGTTTTCATTATTAAGTTAACGTTTCCGATATTGTAAAAAAAAAAATTGTCACACTTTCTCGATCGTGTGTCTTGATTTCTTAACATATACGTATACATGTATACATAAAACAAGATATTCGGGAAAATTTTAAAGTATACTGAATACTTGTTTGATATCTATTTAAAAAAGGCAGAACAAAGTCTGTAAGCCAATGCTCACCAATAGTGCCCCACTCTGATGTGAGTTTAAACAAGTTTAGTTACTGGCAGATGCACGGAAAAAATAAGAAGTTGTTATCAAATTCATATACAAAAAAATCCCACTATATGACATGTCTCAACAAAGATTGTGCTAAAATTTATAGAATCTGCGATGAGTAGTTGCTTAGAAAAATGCGATAAAAAAATGTTACATGTATATTTGGTGCGGACAGACGCACGGTAAAACAGGAAGTTGACATCGGATTTGCTCAGTAGGCATATAGTCCTTTATATGAATATTTCCTTATAGGAATATATCTGCCTCGAGTACGTTCATATCGTCAGTATATTATTTGAAAATATTCACTTATCAGTCGATTTCACATGTATAAGAAAACATATATACTTTGTAGGTTCATGTATGTCAACACTGCATACTTTAAAAATATTAAGTTTTGAAAAATTTTAATTGGCGAAGTAAACTCTCAAGAAGAGGACGGCGATGTGGTCTGATTGGATTTTTCAACCATCTATATGTTTATGTTATACACAAAAAATACTTTTGACATCCATGCACTTGTGTATGGACAGTTATTGAGTTAACTTGTGATTGTTTTCAAAGGGTAGTGCAGCTGGTAAATACATGTACCATGCAGATACATTAATGAGGAGCAATGCATTTGGACGCTTAAAACTTCATTCTTTCGGGGGGGGGGGGGGGATGTTATACATCTTTGACCAACAGCGATCTAAATTATTCTCCGCATTTCATCTCCGGAATTATATTATAACATTCAGAATTTCCGGCATTTTTTTTCTTCGATCAACAGCTAGATTGTTATATAAAGGGACTGATTATAAAATATATTTAGCATTTCATTTTACCACAGGAATGCTTAGCATTTCGTACATTTTTTTTTGGGGGGGGGGGGGGGGGGTTATTGATCTTGTCTACCAAGTTTATGAAAAATCGATCAATGAAAAAGAAAATCAGCTACACTTGAACTATATCATGTCAGTGATGTCCGACAAACATGAAACTGATCTCAATTCAACATCCATGTTTTTTTTAAGAAAATAAAGCTTTTGATGTCAATGATTTGCCGGTATTGTTCAAAGATAATAATTTCAATTTTCAATTAAGAAAGTCTTCGGTCACAGTTTTATTTCCTGAAATTTACTCTTCAATAAATATCGGAGAATAAAACTATAAATTGTCAGTAAACTATGTTATGTCGGAAATTAAAAGTAGAATATAAATAATCGGAAAAAAGAATGCAGTCAAAATATTGAGATAATCTGTTTATTCTCCTGTCTGATCTATATGAACATTTATTTCGGTCAGAATTGTATATCTTTTACAAACACACCCTAAGTTGTCCCAGCCAATATGTGTTACACGTGTCAAAATAACCCGATTTTTTAAACATGTTAAAACTGACAAAACTAAAGATCGCTAATCGGAGATAAAATTTCACATTTGTGCTTTGAGACTACGATCAGTTATAAGTGGCAGATAATTTTAGAATAAGTGAACAAACCTTACATGAATATTCCCTACACCTAGAAATTTTTCTTAATTGAATTTCAGTTAGAAAAAACATGCATATGGTCCACGTATTGCAGTCCTTTTTTCAAGGACAGCAACTTGTTTATTTATTTATTTATTGCAAATTCGCCTACAGCCCCATCACTCTCAAGTTTTTCTTTATTGTTAAACGTGCTGATTTTCTTAGTAGCCCACATGTACCTGTAGGTGTAAAGATTCTGAAATCTTCGCTATAGCCAAGGGGTTCCGATACGCTTCACATATCCACCATGCACTAGAGTAGATTTAGGATCGGAAACCCTTGGCTAACAAGGTTTAGATATGTATGGCTAATTTAAGACTGATTATTTTAACGCCGAGTCCCGTGGCAGTATTTCATCCGTATATCAGCCAAAATATTAATAACAAGATGTGATCAGTTAAATTTTATTACATTTATTTTAAAAATTAAAAGTTTTTCATCTACAATGGGCTATTGCATTGTTCAATAGAAATTAAGCGATATTCTAATATTTCAACAATATTTATTAATTAAAAAAAAACAACTCGAGAACAAATAAATTAAGTTAAATGTGCTTAAAGCTCCAAATCCGTTTTGTCCTAAAAATATATATTAAAAACGTGTTATAAAATTTTTCTCAAGTGATAATCCTTTTCTACTAGACCTCATTTCTATTTTATTTATAATTGAAAAGTTCTGCAAGTTTCGATAAAATGGTAATGCATGTGACTAATGACTTCAATAAAACTGAAACTGAAACTGACTGAAGAAATAAAAAAAGGGTTTTGGGATTTGTCGCTGTCTGTAATTTTGACAAGAGCATAAAAAAGACACCCTGAATGGAACTCAAACAATTATTTTGAACGAAGTTTTCGATTTAAATTTAAAATACATAATAAATTACCTGTAGACTATAATAATATATCAAGTCTGTAAAAGTCCACATAAAAGAATAATTTAACCAAAATAAACAGGATTAAATCATCAAAATACTTGAATTCATTTTACAGATGATTGTATAAATATTAGGGCGATATATACGGCAACAGTTGCTAATTATACACCGTGTAAATACATCCTCAAAACCACGTCTTTTCAGCACGTAATCGCAAGTGCGCTGCGAGGAAAAGGATAACGTCATCAAAAGTTAACAAATGTAATGCTACTATTACGTCACAGACCGCGCAAGGGGCAAAGAGTTAAACTTTCCCAAAACTACACCTGTTCCCGAGAAAAAGAAATTGGCAGGTTAAAAACATTATTGTCGTACAACAAAAATGAAGATAAAAATCCCCACTTGAAGATATAATGCACTAATTTTAATAAGTAAAATGATTCATTTTTAGCCTGAAAAATTTATTTGCAAATGTGGACAAATGAGCAACTGCAATATTTTGTCCCGAATAAACAATTTTAATAATTTTATAATTTTTTTTTGTCGTTTTTATTTGGTATAGCTGCAAGGTGCAGGCGAACGCTTGATATCGACAAAAAAACCCTTGGAATGATTAAGACTTTATTTGAGAGGAAGGTTTCTTGATTCATTGCATGAATGTTTTTTTCCTAGTATCTGATCTATCTTTGTCTCTGTGAAACTTTACTTTTTAGAATTTTCGGAACACTTTTAGTATACCAGTCCCTATAAATATGGCGATAAAATAGGTGCTGCCGAAGATATAGAGGATCGCGTGAGCGATCGACAAACTCGAAAAAGAAGCCACATACTGCAAAATTGACCTCAAATTCGTGTTCGTAGTGAAAAATTGGGTTTAAAAAAACTGGTTTTAAAACACATTTTTTGAAATTAGAATTAAAAGATTTCGTAAAATAACGAACTTGTTTAGGTAGTAAAACTCTATCTTACGTTGTTTAGGAATGTGATCGCATGATCAATTTTTGACGTAATCTCATAAAAATTCATGAGATGCCTCACTTGTGTTTTGACGTAATGAAGAAATGCCTGATAGGACTCACAGTGCAATGTTATAAAAATTGCGAGATTTTTATGAGAAATACATGGATTTAACAAATGTTAGCTAATTATTAGTCATTGATGGATCGAATTTTCATAATCATCGATTTGAAAGGAAAACTATTCTGAAATTGAAAATTAGGAGGTCAGGATGTCGAGATGCAGTAAACGGTAAGTCGCTTTTACATCAACTTGCCTAAACTTAGCACTCGAAGTCGGTCATGTTTGGACATTAGACCTATACATTGATTCATCTGAACTTTCGTTCATAAAAAAATCCTGTTCTTTGTAAGCAAAAATTTCATGAACTAGGCCTAACCCTAAGGCAAAGAGATGGAGATCGATGAGGCCTATATCGGCGCCATTCGACATTAGGCTGATTCACGCAAGTTTTTGGTCATCAACGGCAAAAATTATATGAATTATCCAAAAGTCAGAAAGATTTCAGAGTGAATTTATAAAACAACCCCAATTTTAAAAACTATATAACCTTACCCTAATCACTCGATCGGATGCGTTTTGTTGAAGAGAGTGGGAAATTTCGGCTTGTCTACATTCTGCATAGCAACGGCAAGGGAAATAACGGGTAGACTTTACTTTACCGGTCCCCAGATCCGCATGATCCTCGCGCCCATTGGACTATGACGTAACATTTACGTCACCCAACTGAAATGGGTTAAATTTGCACACTATTCGACTGATAAGGGTTAGTTTTCCACCCACCTGAGATAATAGGGTTAGTACTTGCACTAGTATTCGACTGATTAGGGTTAGTCTCGCATCCATCCGAGAGATTAGGGTTAGTCCTCGCATATTATTTGACTGATTAGGGTTAGTTTAGCATCTGCCCGGGTTATTTCGTCTAAACGTTTTAGTCCCTGCATACCATCCGATGGATTAGGGTTAGTAACTCGTTCTTTTACAAAAGTTAAGAAATTCAGGTGTTTCTGGATTTTTCCAAGATCATATAATTCAGCTTTGAAGACATTTCGTTCGTTTGTTTACATGGAAGAATGGTTAAGTCCGAAAGAAATGACATTAAGCATGCGCCGCACGCGCTTCGTTCAGAATTATTCCTTGACGATTTTTTCCATAAATAATCAATATTTATTAATTTTTTCAGAGAACGAGGTTAAAACTACGTTTAAAAACGAAGTTTTAAACTAAACTTTTTACTGTAGAATTCGACTTTAGGGTCAAAAGGCCAAAAAAACTCGTATTTAATTTTTTTTTTCGATTGCTCACGCTCACGCTTTCGGCGACACTACATTTTAGCGCGTTTTTCTGGTGACCGGTAAAGTAAAGTCGTTCCGAAATAACTGTTCATGCGTAATCGTATGATTCTGGGGACCGGTGTAAAGACGAATAATGACCCCGTCGAATAATGACCGGGGTCATTTTTCAACTAAAAAAAATGACCCCCTGTCCGTAGAAAAAATTCATTTCTTGTAGAAAAAGCGTCCTAGGGGTCATAATTTTATATGTTAGTCCTATAAAAAATTGACCCCCATTAAAATATCACCCCTTTTAAAGTGAAAAGAGATTCTTTCTTTAATTGTCAAGTAAATAAAATTTCTTTTTAATATTCCTCCTTATAGTATTTGCTTAAAGAATGATATTCCACTTGTTTTTAGAAATCAAACCATGCAACAATCGGGTTCCAATACTCTTTAATAGAAAAATTAATTTTTCCTTCATTTCAACTTTTAGCTTGTATAAGTTTGGCAAATCCTATTTGACAATGCAATGTTAGAGGGGAAAAATTTTAACCCCCCCCACCCCCACCCACCCCCCCCCCCCCCCCCCCCAAAAAAAAAAAAATTAAGTTACATCAAAACAAACAAAAAATAAATGAAAAGCAAAAATATAGATAAAACTCTAAACCTTTTAATAATACTGAAAGAGGCTCTAGATAAAATATTGAAATGAAGTAATAAGCTTTCACACAAGTTCAATCATACCATAATTTACTTCGCCATGATTAAAGCATACTTTAAATGTTGGTGGGGGTATACTTGAACGTATTGTGGCAGAGTACAGTACCCGCATCGTTATTTTTTACAGGATACACGATACGATAGGATACACGCACGATACGATAGGATACACACACGATACGATAGGATACACGCACGATAGGACAGGATACACGCACGATACGATAAACGCAAAACACGATAAACGCAAAACACGATACACGCAAAACACGATAAACGCAAAACACGATAGACCTGATAAACGATCTACACGATAGGATAAACGCAAAACCTGATAGAATTGTTTCAAAATGCGGAACGTTTTTTGACAAGACGAAAAGATTATTTTGAATTAAATCTAAAGATTAAATTATATTTTAATTCAAATACCCGCAGGGCTTCAAATCTAAACTATAAAGTACATTTAATTATTATAAAAAGGACCTGAGATCTCTGTATTAATTTTACAAAAGTTGTTTATTTATATATATAAAAAATTGATAGTGATTAAATGGATTTTTATGAAATGGAGACTGTATTTTTTTTTTTTTAATTTCTTCTCAAGTATGTGAATTTTGAAACTCTATAAACAGATTTATTTTTTATGAAAAATATACATTTTAATTTTCTATCTAATAAATTTATCTACAAGTACCAAGTTATTTCACGGAAGAAATTTACGCAATAAATTAAAAATTTGTATTTACAGTGTAATGTCTAAAGCTTACAATCTGCGATGTATCCAAAAACTGCAATTAAATATTAATATCTTAGAAAATAATACGAGTAGAAGACTGGCCGAAAGAAAGGTGTAAAGAAAACGGCTTTAACAAAATTAATAAATTTAACATGATAGATCTATCAAGAACGAAACAGTTCAAGAAAATTAAATTTTCTGAATAGAAATCTAAATAATTATTAAAATAATGGCGATGCATTAATACATGTAAACTGTGTCATGAGAATATGAATCTGCTACAACTGCACATGTACGTTTACACTAAGCTCTGACTTATGTACATGTAAACATTTTACATTACAGATACTTAAAATCTCGTATTTATTAACGAACATTGAATGGTTAAATACTTTCTTCTTAACAATACAAAACAGAAAAATTAATTAACAAATATTAAAAGAGTGAAATGCGACTTTTTCGACTAAATAATTATAAATCATTGCTATTAAACTCTGTATGTACTGTTTCTAATAATAACGAAAAATAGGTTTAATTCGGCAAATGAATTATTAAACCTTAAAAATCATTTTACACTGACCCGGTAATCTCATATTAGGCATTTTGAAGGGCGGTATTTTGAAAGTCCGTAACCAATTTAAAATTAGATAAACAAGATTTAACCAAATAGCCAAATATAATATTGAATTCTTAAATAAAGTTATATATGTATAGAATAAAATCGATTAATACTATAAATTGATTCGGTGTATTTATTAGTAATGCAAGGTCACGGCGGATCAGACGACTCCCTTTGTTTTATTTTTATAGTAAGATACCGTTAAAAAAATATTGCGAGCTAATTTTCATAGTTTAGAATGTTAGAACTATTTCATCCGTTTCTACGATCAATTAAATTTTTTCCTAGAAATAATTTTGTCCGTTTTACGTAGAAAACCCGATGACCCGAAAGTGCACGTACCAAAAGTGCAACATATTTTTTTATGTTTATTAAAAGACTTATTTACATAAACATAATGGAAACATTGTACGAAATGAAAAAGAATCAACGGAGTGAGTTTAGGGACTTCATTTCATTAAATTGATTTATTTGAATTTTTATTTAACATTCAAGATGATTTTTTAATCCATAAATCGTACAATTTTTTAATGTATTTTGAAATAAATTTTTGATAAAATTGTTCAAACAAGTTAGGAACAAAATTCCGAGTTGACTGGACACCCAGTACAGGTATGTTGACGGTGATCACACACACACGGGCCGAGGTGTCAGTTAGGGGAGAAGGGGGAGGGGGCGGTTGACCGCACAGGAAGACAGTGTGCTAATTAGAGAGCTACACATACGTGTCAGTTTTCTTATTAGGAAAGGTCTTCGATTTATTTTGATTTTTGGCATCCCGATGGATTATATTTTGAGTTTATTTCCACGCCGAAAAGGTAAGCTGTTAAAAAACTTCATGTTTTCCCCTGTACATGTCTATTATATTATTTTTATGTTATCTAATGCCAGATAAAATTAATGAAAATCTTTTATTTTATAGTAACAGCCATGGTGTGATAAATTGGGTAGAATATTTTCATTGATTACATTTTATAATTTTGATTTCTTTGATTAATTTAGACATATGTCAAGGAATTTATAATTAGCTTTAAAAAATAAATTTAAAACTTGAACGTATACGGCCGAAACCGTTGTTAAAATCATCTGGATCATTGTCTTATGTTATATTATATTTGTAACATCAAGACTTTAAATAATTGTGCATACATGTACATGCAGGTCAGACGCGTAAACATATTTCTAACGTTATCAGACGATAAACAAGGAAAAACAGAATATTGCATGAACAACAGACACATTTCAATATCATGCTTATTATTTATTTATTTGCTTTTTGTCTACGCGAACATCGTAGCTTGCCAAAAATCTTTCTCCGGTAACTCCGATTCATTTGAGAAAATCATATTAATAGTATTTAATTTTGACAAAATAAGTCATACAATTCGATAAATTATTTTTAAAGAAATAGACCAGCTGATCGATCTACTTATAATTTCATTTCCGAAAAAAGGAGTTACTGTTTAAATTTTGACAATTACTCTCTGCTTTTCCATGATATAATTATTTTATTTATTTAATTAATTAATTATTAATAAATCAATTTATTCATTCATGAAATACGCGATTAATTATTTTTTCCTTCTACGCTTTAATATTTCTTATATTGATGAAAAAGAAAGAGATAAATCTTTATTTTCTCTTTTCCGGTTGAATTAATCTTATTTCTATTAACAAAACGAAAAAGAAACTCGGAATAGCTCAGTAGTTTCTTTACATAGTAAAGATAAAAAGCGAGGGTTTCCGAATATACACGATAAACGCAAAACACGATACGCGATAGAACCTGATAAACGATCTACACGATAAACGCAAAACACGATAAACGGAAAACACGATAGGAAACGCAAAACCTGATAAACGGAAAACACGATACGATAGGATACGATAGGATACACGCACGATACGATAGGATACACGCACGATACGATAGGATACACGCACGATAGAACACGATAGAATTGTAAAGAATAACGAAGCGGGTACTGTAACAGTTAAAAATTAGTAGAATAGTAGATTATTTTAAGCTTATTTTTAGTCCCTCCTTATAGAAAAATAATGGTAGGGTAGTTTTTTTTGTCGCTTTTGTTGATAATCAACTTCCTCCTGAATAAGTAAGGGGGTGGCGTGGGGTGGGTATAACACCTACAAAAATGCTCTGTAAAGCTATGGGCTAGTGTAAAATACTCATTCTAATGCAAAAACTATACATGTAGTGTAACGTGCAATGGAGGTCACTGCCTGTGAACCCCCGCAGGCTCGTACCCGTGATAAAAACGGATAGCCTTGAGATGCTGCAAATATATACAATGCGCAGTCTTAATCACTTGGTACTGCGTATATAAGGTCTTTACTGGTAGCGAACAAGTGACACTGGCAGGGAAGTCCACACACCAGCGCACTTCCACAAAAGACAAGCAGGGATGACCGCACACTTGCCCTTGCACAGTGACAAGCAGGGATGACCACACACTTGACACTAATACGGTTCTAGCCTAGAGACACTGGCAGGGATGTCCGCACACCAATGCTCTACCACAAGATGCAGGCAGGGATGTCCACACACCTGATCTTGCGCAGCAACAAGCAGAGATGTCCGCACACTTGCTACTTTAAGATGCCAATCACAGAGCAGGGATGACCACAAACTCTGTCAAGTAATAAGCAGGGATGACCACACACTTACTACTTAAAACAGTACAATATAAGCAGGGAAGTCCGCACACTTATATGTACACACACAGGTTTTTCAAGTTTTACCTCTAGAACCGACCTCGCAATCCTCGCCAGTAAAAATCCTATATATCCTAACACCATCTAAAATACGAGGGCCGTTCAAAAATTACGCGGACTGTGCTATTATTTACTCTTACAGACGTCATACAGCTATGAAATTTCACAGAAATATGTATCTTAAAGAATCCAATAAATTTTGGGCAAAATTTCTGTATTCAAAAAAAAATCTACTAAAATTATCGGTTTGTTGACATCGCTGATGGAGAGGTACGGAGCACGACAAAAGATTTAAAGCAAAAGCATGCGGAATTCAAAATATAACTCATTTATTTTCTATAATTCGCGATATTTTTCGACAATTTTCTCAAATGTATCTTTAAATTGTTCTATTATTATGTATTTAGATTTCTGACGTGATATTTGAAGTATTAACAGAAATATAGTGATTTTTCTCTGATGCGATTCCCGTGAAAACGACTGTGAAAATGACGTCTCCTGAATTGACGGCGCACCACACTTTTGTTAAATTATGTGTAATGCTCAAAATATCTCCAACATAGATCCAAAACATGAATAATAAAACAAGTAGTAAACTAAGGTATTCGTGACATTCGTCCACAAATAGCATATTGAAATTTTAGACCATTAGTCCTCTGAAAAAAGGCTATAAGGGAGGACGGGAAGAAGATTTTCGACGAAAACTTTATCCGGACTGTACAGAACGTGATTTAGAGTCACTAATATCACACTGTATCTCATAGATACCTGTAGTTTTTGGTTTTAAACAAAAAAAATTATTATTCTTTACTCGTTTAATAGATATTAAGATTGACAAGAAATGGTGTTTTGATGTTGAGTAGATAAGGTAACTCAAACTGTGCAGGTACTCTTGGGAAAATGTTGAGAAAATGAGAGATAAATCACATATTGTTTTATAATGCCTGTGACGTCAAAGATTTTGCTGCTCCGTGACTTAATGATATGTCCTGAAAAATCACTCAAAATTGATACCAATTTACAACATTTTGATATGAAATTTTGAAGACCATATAAGTAAAGATTCTTTTATATTATGTGTGACATTTTGCCCGATTATGTCGTCAAATATTTTTTCTGTGCAACAAGTCCGCGTAATTTTTGAACGGCCCTCGTACTTAGTGATTATTTATTTACAAAGTAATTAAAACACGAATCAAGCTTCCAATCAACCAATCTTTAGTAATCCAACTAGTGTAACATACAATGATTATTATTGATAACTTTAATTCAAATTCAATTAAGTGTTTATTTAAGCACATATATAATTAGTTATTAAAATGACAAGGGCGATAATTTTCGCTATAATGAAAATATAGAAAACAGTTTTCCCTTTCAGTAGACAAAACCTTTTGATTTAGCACACAGTATTCATTACATTTCTTATTTCTTGTTTTACTCCACGATTTTACCCAGTTCTGAGTTTTTTTTCATTTTTGTAACGTCTTCTTTATACTGTATCATAATATGAAAAGTTAATTGAAGACAATTTCTTTTTATGACCCTGTATAATCGAAGATTCGGGGGTATATAATTTTATCGTGTCCGTCTGTATGTCTGTCTCTTCGCAAAAACTTTAACCTTTAACATAACTTTTCATTTATTGTAGATATGTCTCTCAAATTCAATATATGTACATTCCTTGTGACAAGACCTTACTTTGGGTACCACAAGATTTGACCTTTTGACCTTTACCTTTGAGTTTGTCCCATTTTACAAAAAAATGCCAATTTTTTATCAATTTACTTTGGCTATAACTTTTAAACGGTAGATACTAGTACTCTCATACTTCACGAAATTTAATTAATGTAATCCTTGTTACATTAAACGTTTCTTAAGAAACCTTCAACTTTCACGCTTTGACCTTTGAGTTTGACCTTCCTTTCAAACACTTATCCTTAGCCATTAATTTTTAACATGTGGTGCTAGGGCTTTCCTATTTTGCAATTGTATTTCTTGTGAGAAGACCCTACTTTGGGTACCATTATATTTAAATTTCCTTTAAGAAAAGTTTAATCTTCGCTATGTTGCCATACATGGGCATAGCTATTTACAAATACATCTTTTTATGCCCCCTTAAACGAAGTTTCGAGGAAATATAGTTTTTGTCGTTTCCGTCTGTCTGTCTGTCTTTCTCTCTATTTGTCTGTTTGTCCGCAAAAACTTTAACCTTACCCAAAACTTTTGATTTAGTGGAGCTACGACTTTCATATTTCATATATGTATTCCTTGTGACAAAACCTTTCTTTGGGTACCACCAAATTTGACCTTTTGACCTTGACCTTAGAGTTTGACCCACTTTTACATGAAAATTTTAATATTTTACTTTGGCCATATTTTTTGAACAGTAGAAACCAGGACATTTATACTTCGCATATGTAATGTTTGTTAAAAGACCTTTCACTGGATACCCTTGACCTTGACCTTGTAGATTTCTGTACTTGTGAAAAAAACTTTAACCTTGACCATAACTTTTGAACGGTAAGGGATAGGGCTTTCATACTTCATATATGTAATCCTTGTGAGAAAAACCTTCATTGAATTTAAAGATTCTCGACCCTTTGATCTTGACCTTTGAGATTGACCTACTTTAAAAAAGCAAACCTTAACCATAACTTTTAAAGAGTTAGGGCTAGTGCTTTCATACTTTACATATTTGATCCTTATGACAAGACCTTTCATTTGATAACAATAACTTTGACCCTTTGACCTTACTTTGACCCTTTGATCTTGACCTTGGAGTATGACCTACTTTTCAAGAAAATGAACGTTGACCATAACTTTTGAAAGGTTAGGGGTAGGGCTTCCATGCTCTACATAAGTATTTTTTTGTGGCAAGACCTTTCATTTGATACCAATAACCTTGACCTTTTGACCTTGACCTCGGAGATTTTTGTACTTATTAAAAACTTTAACATTAGCTTACTTTCAAATTTCACAATTGTTTTCCAGTGATAATACCCTAATTTTGATGCCAATTAAATAAATTAGCATTTAAGAAAAGCTTAATCTTTGCTATGTTGCTCTACGGGGGCATCAGTGTTTTACAAACACATCTTGTTATATATGAGGAGTTGCGGATAACAGATGGATACCCCAAAGCGTAACAGACGGACAGACATCCAAATAACTATATACCCTTCCGCTTTTCAAGCGGAGGATAAAATAAAATATGATACTGCTGTTTCTTTTCTGTCAGAACGATGATCCCCACCATCGAAAAGCAATGTTTACCTAACCCTTTAGGCTCGATAAATTACCAAGAGAATACATATATTAGGATCATGTGTGCGAATTCTTTTATACCGGTATATTCGTAGAAAAAAAAATCATATTGAAGATTTAAACAATTAGAAAACAAAATAGTTTCAGGTAATGACAAAACAATCCATAGTTAGGCTACATCGTACCACACAATTTAGCTCCAACAATTAACCATTAAGTATCAAGCATGTATCTTTGAATTACTGTATTTATGCATAATGCGATTACACCATTTTCCCCCTTTTTACAGCAACCCTCTTAGACTGTAAGGATCTTCGTAATGATGGTAACTCTATTTCCGGGGTGTACGACATTTACCCGTATCGCACCATTATCATGCCTGTCACTGTGTTCTGTGATATGACCACAATGGGCGGGGGATGGACGGTGTGTACAAATGTTATACTTTATATTACATAATTCACATCAAGTTATCAAGTACTTCCTTTGTTCGAGAGATTAATAAAATACAGTAGTTCATATTATCACATATAGATTTTATAATTGTTCAAAACAGTAAAATGTATTGCTATAATTGTTAATTTTTAAAGGCAATTCAAAAACGAGTTGATGGATCCCTGAATTTCTACAGGCTCTGGAAGGATTATAAAGATGGTTTTGGTGTCCCAGAACAGGTTTACTGGATAGGTAAGTGTACATCTCTTACTGGATAGGTAAGTGTACATCTCTTACTGGATAGGTAAGTGTACATCTCTTTTGAATAGGGACTCTCAACCGCCTCAACGTTTCACAAAGAATCTTTATTTTAGAAGATAATGGCAATGAAGCATATCAAATATATTATTTTGCGACTGGGTAGTATCTTTTTGGCAATAAAAACGATAGCTAGAATATCAGATCACTCAGCGTGAAAAAAAGTTTTGCATCAATGTCTACAGTTTATGAAAAAAAGGTAGTTTAATTTTTGAGAGAGAAAATGTAATTATAATGGTATTGCGATGGACTTTACAGTTGATTTCATTTGTAATACAGGAAATGACGTAATTCATCTGTTAACAAAAGAAAACAACTCGTTCCTGTATGTTTCCATCACTCTCGAGAATGGTACAAAGTTGTATGAAATGTACGATCGATTCTCTGTCTCTGACGAAGCAGGAAAATATCAACTCTTTCTTGCAGGACCTGCCACGGGGACCTTAGGTAAGTGTATTGATGTTAGCTCTTAGAATTGGATACAAAGAAGAATTACTGCTTAATTTATTTATATTTATTAATCTATTATCATGCTGACCATTGCAAATTACATTAGATTTTCAAGAACTTACCTTGGTTTTCCATGATGGCGTCATCATGTGGAAGATAGAGGATAACAAAATTCATTAATATAAACGATTCAAGTCCAAAGTCTTGTAAAGAAACATTTCTTTGTGCCTATTCAAATTTTCAATACAACATTATTATAATAGTTTTCTCGTATCCTACATGTTATTGTATTATTAGAATTCTATGTTACATGATACCAGTTATATTAATACAAAGTTTGCGGATAAAATCCCTATACTATTGAAACATAATTTTCATTTTTATTCTCTATCCATTTTTTTCTAAGAGCACTTCTAAGAGATACTTCTCGATTAATGTAAAACTCAATTGTGTTTCTGTGTGTATGGGGGGAGGGGGAAGGGTATGTTCAGGTGGCAGCTTAAACTTTTTTTTATCAGTTTAGCATCTAGAATCAACTTTTTAGTCACATTAGTTTAAATTATTAATTATTTTGCATCATAAAATATTCATTGACATATGTGTGATATATTTTCTATAATTGTGTAGGTGACAGTATGTTGGACACATCAGATTCTAACCACGAATTGTCAGGGATGTACTTTACCACACCAGACAGAAATAACGACAGATATAGTGTATATAACTGTGCTGTTAATTATGGTGGAGGCTGGTGGTATAACTCATGTCACGCGGCCTTCCTTAACGGGAAATGGTCCCCGGCGACCTGGAAGGATCCGTGGTATCCTATACTAAAGAGTGGATCACTGATCAGGGGAACAATGATGTTAATAAAACGCCACTAGGTAAACAACACTCATCTTAAAAAAATTATTCACTCTTTGATATCTCCTTTAACATTTAAAACAGCTATAAAAAATTCTAAGCGTCGCTTTTATTATTAAATATTATTTAATTGTTTTATTTTTTTTTTCAATTTTTAACAGATGGATATTCAAACTGGTTTATACAACAAATTTACAGAGACAGCCCATTTGTCAAATAAAATATTTCTGATAAAATAGACATTCTTTTTATATTTATTATAGGATTCTATTCCTTTTTTTTCAATAATGTTAATTATCCCATGTTTAGCCTTTATCACATTGATATAGCTCATGTGATAGTGATTTTGTATCCTACAGTTGTGACGTCATAATGGATATGCCAAAGGAAGTGAAATAAAGTGGAGTCCTCTATATACAAAACTGTGTAAAACATCAATTGTGAAGTAAACATGGGATGAAAAGAATTTCCCATGATATTTTTATTGGATATGATCGGGTCTAAAAATCACACAGTTTGTTGGAAAAAAAATAATATCCAACTGCAAATCATGGCAGATCCTTCATAAATCATATAGAAAAAAAAAAATAAAAGATTATGCTTTGAGTAGGTTTTGAGGTTGAACTATCTCCTGAAGGAATATGAATTTTGTTAATTTTCTTAAGCGAATTTTTCCAATAAAAACTACATTATTTGTGTTGTAATAAATTGAAAATCAGACATGTTTTGTTCTTTTTTACGAACACTGCAAAATGAAGATGTCTGGACAGAGAATTTTAATAAATATTGCTTTATTTAATACATATATGTACATCTGACAGTGTACACTTATTTAATTACTACGAGGGAAACAGTCAAACTGTTGTCCCGAGGTAGTGGGGAAGACCAAGGAAACTGTTGCCCGAGGCCGAAGGCCGAGGGACAACAGTTTGACTGTTTCACCGAGTAGTCATTGAATAAGTGTTTTATTACCTAACCTACTATATAATTAATTAAATTAGAGTAAAAACAAACAAACAATCAATAAAGTGTTTAAACAACTGTTTATTCACATACTTGCCTTTTAATTAGCTGAACATATAATATAAAGATTAAATAAATATTCAATAAATTAAAGTAATACTTAATAAATTGATTGATTCATTGTTTGTGGGTTTTATATCAATTTAATTAATTATATAGCAGGTAAATAGTAATGTCGTGATCAACAGAACGCTTGAATATCACGATGACGCTTTAAACAGGGAACAATTCATTCTGTGGCCCGGTCAACAGTTCGACTGTTTCATGATCACGCAAAAACATAAAAAAACAGTTCAAAATGCTGATTACAATTTATATAGTAGGTTAGGTATTTATGATAACTGTTTAGTCCCGAACCTTTACTTTCTGTAAATCCCAACTAACAATTTCATTTAAAAGCATTTATCTAGTAGTGCATTAGCCTTGATAAAGACATTTTCGACAAGTTACATATTCCAGTATTAAAAAAAACATTATATATCGAAAAATTTAACCAGAATCTTTAAATTATTTATTAATACAAAAATTGTTTTTAAAAAGAGAGCCAAATGATAGTACTTGTACGTAAGAGAGGTAACTCTTGTTTACTTCTGGGACAGCAACAAATCATGTTTTGAAAAAATGACGTTTATTTGCTTTAAAAGTAAGACAGTACCAAGTTTTCATTTGATTTTTTATTTAATATACCGGGTAAATCGTAACCAAATGAACAGTTCTTATAAATCATAGACTTGCAACCTGTAACGATTCTTTGAAGAAGTCGTAACTCCTGTTCGATCCAAAGTGAAAGAGTATATTTTTGATTTTAGGACCTCTAAAATCTTAATTTAATGGGCTTCGAAATGAACTGTGTTTATTCACCGTCAAGCAACATCTTCAAGAAGAACTAAATAAAAATAATTTTAATGTTTTTACTACAAATTACATAAAATTTTTAAAGGAAAATATCTAAATATTTGTTCTTTTTTTGGCTTTAGATATTAATATAATGAACATCACACCACTGTTTTGTTTATTTTAATTGAGAACTCCCCTACATGAGCTGACAATTATAACTGGCGATCAGTTACTTTAAACCAAGTGCTCTAAAATTTTGCTAAAAAATAATTTATATCTGTTAAGACTAATAGGAGTAACATATTTTTGATGCAGTGACCAGGAATTTTGAATAAAAACCATACCATCACTCAATTCAGATTTTCACGGTGTAGGAAGAGCATATCAACCCTAGGTATGAAAGGTTACATGTCAGTGGTAGGGGTGGTTAAGGTACTTTCGTAGGGTTATGACAAACAGTCCTTCATTTCTCCTTTCACTGAGATTCAGGGTGATTTAGATACTATCATGAGTTAACAGATTACTGATTTAGAACAAGTGCTGCATGATTAGGATTATGAAAAAACTAAACATAAACTGATCCTGTAAATACCAAAACACCTCAATGAAAGGAATAAGAGCAAGACAAGTTTCATGGTAGAAATAAAGCATCGCAAAAATACTTGATTCATTTTTAACAATTATTTAAATGTAATTGAATAAATGTTATGTTGATAAGGAAAAAATGAGAAAACAATAGATTTCATTTGAATCAAATTGAAATTATTTGTCATCTTGAATAATTTCGTAGGCATTTGATTTCGTTGTTTTGAAAGCATTTCTATTCAATATATAGTCATATAAAAATTCTGGTAAATGGAACACAGGGAGATAACGAACAGTATTCAAGATTTTAAGTTCTTAAAAAAATACAAAACAGACGTAAAGCAAATAAGAATCAGGAGCCACTGGGGATTAAGCATCCCCTACCGACCGGTCAAATCAGTGTATCAATAATGGACTAAGCATTGCGTGGTATTTAAATCGTTTATTGTAAACTTATAGGGTGAAGAACAGACAAGTTATTTGAACTTTTTTTTAAACATTTCAATCTTGGACCATATTAATCTAATAATCAGTAATTAATATTGAAATTGATAATTTTTTATTCATTAAACTATAATTATCTTGTCAGAACAAATTGGATTTTGTTGTTGTTACAATGAACTGTAATTTTGTAAAGCATTTGTAATGGAATGGATCAGAGTAGACCAATCGAGCCCATCGATACTAAGTAATAAAAATTTATCGGAAATGCAACATTACCATTTAGATTCTAGACAAAGAGTAAAAAAATTGGTGACTTTGAAGCAAATAAGTAGAAAGATTAGGGACTACAACTCCTTTGATGCAGAGATAGAGACTGAGTCCATAAATATTACTGTCACATTGTGTTTACCTGCATTTCAGAGTGGTGCCATGTTTGGATTCAAAGGTCAACGAACAGACCTATGAACAAAGAGAAGGTGACATGTAATGAGACAGGCAAGAAAATGTATTTTATATGTTGTGCCATGAATACATGTACCCCCTGAGCACAAAATACCCGTTTTGTCGGAATAAAGCATTACATCCTCGTTAATCATTCTTCTTCGGATTCTTTGTTAATTCCTTTGAATCGCTTTCTTCTCTTTTTAATTGTATTCTTTGAATTGATCTTTTAAATTCTTATTTTCGGGAGTTTAGCCATACGATCTTTTATATTTGGGACGCATCAGGGGTTACGATATAAACTTGAATTATTTTTTTTCGAAGTTTGACGTTAACAAACTTGAATTTACACTACCTGAGGATGTTTCCAAATGAGTCTCTTCTTTCCTGGTCGATTAGTTTTGGAGGAAAACAAATTAAAGCTTTTTCTAATATATCCCTATGTAAAACCTTGATCTACATTGTGGCCCCGCCCTACACCCATGAGTCATGATTTGAACAACTTGAATCTACACAACCTGAGGAATCTTCCTGTGTTTCTTCTTTCCTGGTCCAATGGTTTCGGAGAAGGTTTCTTTTTTATATTTCCGATATATTTCTATCTTAACCTTTGATCAGCGTTGTGGTCTCCTTCTAGCCCTGGGGATCATGATTTGAATAAACCTGAATTAACACAATCTGAGGAGGCTTTCACATGAGTGAAAACTTTCCTCACCAAATGGTTCTGGAGTATAAAATTTTTGAAAAAAAAATATCCTCGATATTGCTAAGTTTAACTTTAATCAGCCATTGTAGCCCAACCTTTACCCCTTATAGAAGGGAAATTTTTAATGATTTAAAGGAAGAAATGTGAAATACAAGCATTCTTACTGAGATCGGAATCTTTCATTATCTTACTTGAAAAATAATCCTGTCTTTGCTTTGCGTACAAAAAGATAAAACCTTAGGCTTTTTACGACAAGAGTGATAATTCTATATAATTTAGTTTGAATTTCAAGTTTTGCATCATGAAATCTAACTGTTTACCAAAAAAGTGAAAATATTGCGTACAGGCAGACTAATGGAATGATCCCTTGTTTTATAGATAAGAATGCAATCATTCGAACTACTCAAAAAAGTATGATAATTTACATAAAATTATCAGCTTTTTATTTTTGAAGAGAAAAAATACATTTTTAAAAAAATATGAAAAAACACTTGATTTTCTACTCATGCATAATTATCTGAAATAAGAATATGTAGGATTTCTGATAGACAATGTTTATGCTATTTTTGGAGATAAATTTTTCAAAGATTATGTTGGCTTTTTCCATAATGATTGATATCTTTAAACTTTACCTCGAAGTCGATATGCTTAATCTATGATAAAGAATTGACTCATGTATTTCGTATGGGGAGAATATTATTGCCGCTGCTTTCATTTTAACATCAGACAACGCATCACAGTTAAGGTTACAAAAAGGAGGCGGAGCCTAATTTGTACGGGGAAACTTGACTATGACATCATACACAATATACGTCATACAACATTTCTTTAAAATACCACAAAATGAGTTTATCTGCTTATTTAACTAGTAAGAAATCAAACTACATAAAATATTACTACAGCGTGTTGTTTTGTCGTTAGTTAAATCCCACATAACAAGTTATAAACAATGCACTGATTGCAATACACTTGTCAATATGACGTCATTTCTTACAACGTGACGTAGTTTGTATGCAGTGAGAGACAAATCAAGTAATATTTTCTCAACAAAATATGTATTCTCTAATTAAATAAAATATTATTTACAGATATTCTATGGGCCAATAACTTGAATTTAATGTCTTTTTCACTATTTTATTAATATATTTTCTGTACATTGCGTATTTAATTGACACTGCCGTATATTTGTATGCAAGTACATCGGAGGGTAATGTGGGGGTCTTAATAAATCGATCTAGTGCAAGGGCATACACTCTTTGGATCAAAGTAAGCCTTTATATTTCAACTATAGAACTAATAAGGTATCTGAAAAGTGCTGCGATCCTGATGAAATCTTAAAAACAGTTTAATTATATCAGTATTTCATGCTGCTAACCAGTAAAAAATATAGCATTCGGTCATACAAGTATAATTTTAACAATAATATTGCAGAATTTAGGCAAGATCGCAGCACTTTTAAGAAACTACGATACATGTTGAAAATATTTATATACAAAACTTGGAAATTTAACTTGGTTATGCCCTTGCACTATTGATATTTATATGTAACATCAATACTTCAAGTCAATGTGCTAAAATCACGTGACTGCCGCATCACGTGACTAGTCTAAATATAAAATATAATTGTCCTCGATATGTAATTACTAATCATAATTACAATTATCCGATATAAATAATGTACTAAAAATAATCGCCATCCCGATTACGAATACATTTTTAAATACAAAATTTAGCCGATATTTCCATTGCGCACCTTAACTGTACTGCGAATTTTCTTAAATAATACTTGCTTATACACTCTAACATTTATTTATAATTTTACATTGTGAAACAAAGTAAAGAATCGCTCAGATTTTATTCTATAATTATAAAATCTTGCAATTGCCTAAGGGACAAAGCATAATCAATTGGTTAAATTGACAGGGAGAGAGAGCTAGAGAGAGAGAGAGGGAGAGGGGTGTGTGTGTGGGTGTTTCATTTACTAGTACCAGTATCCTTATTATTTGTGCTGATCGATAAATTCACTTTTATTTTTTTAACGTTAAATAGTTACTCTTTTGCTGATATAAGTATAAGTTTAGCAGAGAAATATGTTTTGGGAAAAAAGAGTAACATAGTTGTTTTCTGAATTGTTTTTGAATTACGGCAAGTGTTTTATTTGTTATTATTAATTTGGCATGTTTATAATCGGTGTTGTCGAACACAGATTGTTCTAATCTATGTATACTAATCAAAATTTTTAAGTCCCCACGTAAGTTTTTGTTTTACACTGTTTTTATATTAAATAATTCAGATAAAATAAATTGAAAACTATACAGGATAAAAAGAATCAATTTTTTTTTTTTACTTAATCTAATTATATTAAAGGACTTAAACACAAAATACAGAAGAGTGAAGGCACCCTAGAATTCAAAATACGCAAAGTTCAATACTGTTTTTATCCTCCGTGCAAACGAATTTAGATCAAGTCAATTGCTTCTCAAAGAGTTCATAAATTAAAGAAAAAAAATCTTTTTTGAAGGTTATTCCATGTATGGAATAGGTTGTCCTCTATATTTCCGCCAGATTCTTCTGCTGGAAAGCGCTCAATCTCTGGTCCATCTTGTCCCGTTCATGTTCTATAGGGTTGAGATGTGAATGACATTGAAGCTTACCGAAATTGTTTGACCCCAATATTAATCCTACAGTACATAAGGTCTTCATAAACGTATTCCCCACTCTTCAAATTTGTTTCTAATAATTTGGATAATTAAGGAGACTTGAATTAATTTTTAATGAGTGCAGAGCAATTGCACGTGCAGATAGGTTCCTTCCACAATAGTTAGTAATTCTTATATAGTAGCCCTGTTGATGTGTCGTTGCATTGCATGTATACGCCTTGACCATGGGTATTTCTGGTTCCGGGTTGAATGAATTTCCTGTTAAACTCTAGGGTGGTGAAGTGGTATTTCTTAAAAATCTAGGAATTTTTAATGATAATAAGGAATACAAGTAAGCTTTGTGCATCTTCCTGACGGTATTTTTAACGGTTTTACATAAAATAAACAAACACAAACGAAGGAAATACAACTCTCCTTTACTACCACCAGCTTGGACAATGGCAACTTCACTTGCACATTGTCGTTCGTACATACACGGCATTTTAAACATGTTTTTTTTCTGCTTTTCCTAAACAACTAAAGATGGAGAACACATGGCAATTTAAATAAATGGAAGATACACCCGATAACGTATGAAATTTGCACTTCATGCTTTTTAACAAAAAGGGTCATGGGTGAGTAATTACAAATTTGATTTCAATTTTTTGGGCTGTAACAGGCAATCATCGAAAAATGAAGTCAAACTTGTGAAGAACTAGTTAATTAATGTTAATTTTTTTAAATAATTAAACTAATAAAAGTGGGGACTTAGAAATTTTGACAAGTAAAGTAAATCAATAAATCAATACTATCTCTTCACAAGAAGCCGTTCATCGTATACATGTAATACATCATTCCATTTCTACATTTATCTAATTTTCTTTAAGAAAGTATAAAAAAAGTATTGTTTATAAGAATACAATCAATTGGGCAGCATTCAATGAAAACAACTACCAAAATGAAATAAAAATTATGTTTAAAAATTAATTTATTAATATAGCGTCTTCCTCCTGGGAAATTTTTAGTTGATTTCAAATAAGTATTTTAAATGCACGGAAAAATTGAAACAAATTTTGAAAAAAGAGATGATAGTTTCATTCATCGGGTATATTGTCTTTAAGAAACACGGATGTCATGTATATTTAATGCTTACAGAGACTATCTTAGTATTAACGGATTTGTATCAATAGTTTCATATCACACATGCAGTTTTTTCGTATTTTTAAGAATTGAATCGAGGAAAACAAATTTCATAAACAAAACATGAATAAAATTCTCTTCAATTAAATAAAATACAATCATTTACATATAATCAAATGTGTTTGAAAATTATTTATTCAATGAAACACAAAAATTAATCTATAGTTTTCTAGAAATCAAAACAGTGCAATTGATTTTTGTCTATTCAATTTCATGAATCATTGAGAACTCGGCTATGTTAAGGGAGGTCAGAGTTCACATTCCTTGTACTTCGTATTGGAAGTTTAATTGTGACGTCATTGAAATTTAACACGCCACAAAAATTAATTAACGACATGATCATGCGTAAATAACAACTTGAATTTATATATTTTTATCGAGTATTCATAAAATCTTGTAAAATTGCAATACTTGATAGCGATACAGTCGAGTAATAGAAGAAAGCCTTTTGTCAAATATGACGTCATCAGCCTTGACATGACGCAGCACAAGTGATCCAGAGGAGTAGATTCACTGGTTTAATAATTACAAGAATGCTTATATAAATATGATATCATTGCTAATTTTTAGACCTAATCATTAAATCTAAAATAAAATAATTTATTAAATACAATGTGTATAGAATATGAATTTATCTAGAAGCATTGAAGCTGCACAGGGATAAGGAATATAGAGAATATCGCTAAAACGATGAGCGTATTCGTGATTTACATCAAAAGTGCAAGGGCATAGACTATTTTGTTTGGGCTGAAATTTGGAATTTTAATTGCTCATATAGTATTTATTTTGAAAAGTGCTGGGAGCTGATCCTGGTCTGCATAACATTAATTTTATTTGAAACAGAATTTAAGCGAAGTGGAAATTTTTAGCTATTATAAGCATTTTCGGCAAAATTTTAAGTACTTAGCAAACAGCACTGACTAGCTCCCAGCACTTTTTAGGTAGAGGATATAAACTTCTTTTAATGTGTATCTATTTTTTTCTTGAAAAACAAGCGTATGCCCTTGCACTACCCACATTTCCCACATTCAGCTTAACAATTCTATTTTTATACAGTCACGTGACAAACAACTGATACGTACGATATAACTGGTAAGAACTACGGCCCAGTCCTATCCATTATAGATAGCTATATTACATTTTTTTCAAGTATTCAGTTGCTTTGTTAACATTTTTTAAAAGAAGGAATACATATTAAAACGGTGCAAAGGTAACATTTTCCATATCGGTCCTTAACATAGCTTAGAAAAGAACTATTGATTAATTCCGACCGCAGATGATGTATAAATTATATCCCTTTGTACTGTGCTGAAATGAAGACTGAAGTTGAATGGATTTTAATTCTGACCTATTAGCATGTATTTACTCTTGATACACCTGTATCTGTTCAAAGAGCAAATCAGTCACAAATGTGTTCACGTTACTTAAATTGGATAGGTTATGTTTGAATATTAATAAACCTCCATTTGATAAGAGAAAAAATAGTGTAACATGCAGTCAAAATGTCATTGTCAAAGTCCATTACAACCTCATCTTCGCTAGCCAAGGGTTTCTGATACGCTGCTCTCCACATGAACCGTTGGCATACAGTGAAGTGAAAAGACGGGATTGTTTTTGTCACGTGATCTCTAATCTATCAGGTACACACAGATTGCGCCATCGACAGAAATAAAGACGCGTGTTTAAAAAAAAATAAATCAAAAGTTATTTTCAAGAATAATTAAGAAACAATAATTGCATTATGCTTATTTATTATTTATAGTATACATCTTAACTTCAATATAGATTTTTTAATCACATATTTAGAAAATATTGGATGGTACCTTAACTTTTCATAGAATTACTTGTTATCTTATGAATCGTTGTTTACTTACGTTTTTCATTCCCGAGATTAAAGAGTCAAGAAGTATTCCCGACGCAAATATCGTCATTTACAAAAATAAATCCAATTGCTGATTGGTCGACCAGCGTGTACAGAATCCCAATCAGAACTCGAGAAAAAAACAAATTCTATCAACACCGTATGCCAAGAGTTCATGAGAAGAGTAGCGTATCAGAAACTCTTGGCTAGCGAAGATGTTACAACACATATCATACCTTATATTTGTATGTTTTTTGTCAATCTTAGCAAAATTTGGTACTTATTATTTCCTTTTCAAAAATGAAATGAATTTTTTGTTGATCTACACGAACAGCTTTAACTTTAATTTTAGATTATTTATTTTAATTGGAATTTTATTGGAATAGATACATTATAGTAATGCAATTGTTCATTTGATGACATTCACTTAAATCCAAAACCATGAATCTTGAACTTTATGTGCATGCATATTGTTGAGGGAAAAATGTATTTTATTTTCAATCATTCAAGGGTCTGTTATAATGCCAAGTAATGATTCACCTCCAGCAATCTGATATTTTTTGGGGAACTGTTTTTTTCTAAAACACATTTTCTTGGAAATTTTGCAGTTTAAAAGACGCACATTTCCATTGCTTTCATCACAAAAGAAACGTATCACAAATACTAATGAATATTTGTATCGCTTCGCTAAAGGGATCAATATCATTATAAAATATGAGTCTAATCTAAAAAAAAATTATAAGAGTTAAAAATAAAAAGGTTTTTTTTTCGATTTATCCATTAGGACATAGTGACTCTTTGAGGAATAAATCTGATTCTTTTTATCAAGTCCATGTATAAATTTAGCAGAATTAATAACATTTTTTTTTTTCGATTCCAATCTACGTAGTTTACGCTTTACTTACTCAGCCCTGGTTATGCTAGTTCCGCACCCATTCTCTGCATTGCGTCACAATTATTCGAAAGAAGATATTAAAATGCATTTATCCTGGCAATTTTCAGCAGAATTCCATGCTGTTTTAGTTATTTATGTGGATAATGGTCTAATTTTTATAGATCATGTAGTTGTATACGTTGTGCCTCACACTATAACACAAAAATCTTGTAGTTCTGGTAATAAACTGGAACCTGTATTTGAAAGTGATTATTGACTTTGGTTTGCTTCAGATTGAAAAGTCCTTTTCATGTTTTGAAATCATGAACTGAATTCGACAGAAGTTGTTTTCTCACTTACGTTTATCCTCAGATTCTGAAAGTCAGGAGCTGGATAAATATCACTTTGAAAATTTTACTTTTGCTCCAAGAAAAATCTACTTGCCTTCTCATTTTTTTTATTTTAATATTTTATCCTTCATGTTATGGTTTACAAATCTAATTGTTTTTTTTTTTTGACCTGTGAAAATTTTTGGAATCTTGATATGTTAATGCAAGGAGACAGAAACATCAAAAAGTAATTATATACATTTAACAGCCTGTCTCCGAGAAAAGCATGCAAAATAGTCCGAAAGCAGGTTTCTCCGATTGCCTTCAAATTTTATGAGCCAAATCTACTATGCATAAAATGAAATCAGAATGTTTACTGAGCTAACCAAACCCACATACGTTTTATGGCCTGTTACTAAAAATAGCTCTTACGCAAGAAAATTTTAGGTAATTTTCTAATATTTTAGACATATTTTGAGGAGAAAAAAATGCACCTTTAAAAATTATTCAAATATTATGTTTTTAGTAAAAGTATAAATGTTAGTTCTTTTTAAATACATAGTCAGAATGATTGACATTCATTTTGTTTTAGTGCAAATAGGTCATGAAATTGGCACTGTTCCAAAATTTGGAAAAAGTGACAAATTTTAGTCATATTGAAACTATTCTAGTAAAAAGTGGGAATGTTTTAATCCAGTAAATTTTATTGTTTATTGTTAAGAATACCTATGTTAACAAAATATGAAATAATGCTCTTGGCCAATGAACACTTTAGAAAATATTGAAAGCTAAAGTTTATGAAATTTTCACATAAAACATTTCAAGGATACAGTTAGAGCTACTCAAAAAAAGCTCAAAACATGTCCAAAACTAAAAAAAAAGTCATTTTCTGGAGTTTTTCCTATCTGTATGACAGAATGTAAACAAACATAGCTCTCAATTTAATACTTAATTACTTTAAATTAAAAAAAATGGAAAAAGAGGTCAGGGGTGGGGGGTGGTCTTGCTATGGATTCTTTATTATAAACCACTAAATGGATAAAGTTAAGTATAAACCTTTATTTACATTCAATGCATGCAGACATGTACATACCTGCTCAATATTTACAAAAGTGAAAACATTATTCATCATACTAGTCATTTAATTAACATATTCATTTGAGTGTTAATTAGAAACAATTTCTGCAAATTTTAAACATCATCGATACAAACACTGAGGTATTTCAGACAAGTTCTTTTTACTGGGGGCAAGTGAAATGACCTGAATTTTTTTTATGAATGTAATACAATACATCCTTTTCTTTTGGAGCTACTTAGCCATTTATTTCGTTTATAAAATTTCATCATTTTCATTCATTACTTTCTTCTTCTTCCATACAATACAATCTGGACAATTTACTGCTCTCTAACATTCTTCAGGTACAGTATCATAGACAAGTAATTGTTCTCTTTCTGGGAGAATCATTTTCTGGATTTTAAAGCCATACCTTTCCTGTTGGCTCTTACTGAACTCCATCAATGCCTTTTCCTGATAGGACACTTTGCATCTTGTATCCATAAATTGTGAAACTCTCTAATGCTTTGAACATTTCAGTAGCATACAAATTTGCTGTGATGTTCTTACTTAATCTTGAATTAGTAAAATTCAAGTGAAATTTCGAACTGCCAAATATTTTTCAAATTTCAAGATTGAAAATTCTGTTTAGGTTGATGAATATTATCAGGGTTAATGCATGTATTAATGATTACTACTCTCTTTGCTTGCTGTAGTGTTTCGACAACTTTCACAACTGGTATCATCTTTCACTTGATCAATCAGAATCAGATCATGGTTTTATTGAAATGAATTTTCAGTTCTGCTCCATTGTTCCTGCCTTCTTGGAAAAACTGCATTACCTATGAAACAAAATGCACCATGAAATGAAAAGAAATATGTCCTCCTTCTTTGAGTATTTAACAATAAAATATTATGAGAAAAAGAATAAATTTTTGTACATGCATAAGTAACTGCTAAAAGGAGAAGTGGAGTTAGGTCATTGGAAAGATCTAAATAAGAAAATAATGACAAAATGATTTCTTTCATCAACACTGATTTTAAAAATATTAAGTTTATAATTACAAAAATCATACGTGAAGGTCAAAGGTTAAAAAGTCATTCGAACGGTCAAGGTAATAAAAAGAGACATAGTCAGATAGTCTTACCATTATAACTAACTTTGTTATAAAGATTTATCTTAAAAAATGAAATAGATGTCAATGGAGAGATCAAGGTTGAAAAAAATTGTAATACCATGTATGTTAAGACATTTTTTTTTTTATTAAAAATATAATATAACGGGTAAAATTGTTGCAAGCGTATTCATGTGCATCACTTCCTACTTCATTTTTTCTGACAAACAAGAGGCCCATAGGCCACATCGCTCACCTGAACACTGTGGCTAAGAAAACATAGAAATTGGTTTATTATTGAAAAGTTTAAATCCAAAAGTAGTCTTATGACCAATTATTGCTGTGCTATTCTTGAGAAGATGATCTGTAAAGAATTTTCCTAAATATTTCTAAAACTTTGGTCGGCCATTGTGGCCCCACCCTACCCCCAAGGGGTCATAATTTGAACAAACTTGAATCTACACTACCTGAGGATGCTTCTATATTAATACCGGTATGATCAATTATGGCTATGTTATTCTTGAGAAAAAGATTTTTAAAGATTTTACCTGTATATTTCTATGTAAAACTTTGGACGGCCATTGTGGCCCCGCCCTACCCCCAGGGGTGCTGATTTTAACAAACTTGAATCTAACTACCTGAGGATGCTTCCATATTAATATGATCAATTATGGCTTAGTTCTTTTTGAGAAGATTTAAAAAAAAAATCATCTATATATTTCTATTCCTAAACTTTGGTCGGTCATTGTGGCCCCGCCCTATCATGGGGGTCATGATTTTAACAAACTTGAATCTACACTATCTGAAAATTGTTTCCCCATAGGTTTCATCTTCCCTGGCACAGTGGTTCTGGAGAAGAAAATTTTTGATACATACCACCAAATTTTCATCAATTCCCAATTATCTCCCCTTGAATGAGGGCATGACCCTTCACTTGAACAAACTTGAATCTACTTCACCCAAGGATGCTTTGTGGCAAGTTCGGTTGAAATTGGCCAAGCAGTTCTTGAGAAGAGGTCAAAATTGTGAAAAGTATACAGACAGACAGACAGACGCTTGACAAAGTATGATCAGAAAAGCACACTTGAGTCATCGGCTCAGGTGAGCTAAAAAGTGATAAAAGTACCTGGTGTCTGTCTAAAAATTATAGCAGAATGTCAAAAAGCTGACCAAAACTAGATGTGACATTGTGACATAAATTCCCTAGGAAGAAAAAGGAAAAAAAAAATACATGATACCATCTATCATTTTTTGGGGGGGGTCAATGTTTGTTCTATTAACATGATTAAGCATATCTTGTATTGTTTATTGGACTTTTGAGCTGAAATACAGTGTTTGTTATCTCCTTATATTTCATTAAAAGTTTCAGCATGTGAAAATAAAATATTAACAAAACTGCATATCTTATATAATATTTTTTTTCTTCAAGCAATTATCAACTCTTGATTGATTGAAAGCATTCTGTCTTATATCCCATTGATGAATTGTCAACTTTTTATCTACAAAAACAATAAAAAGAAATTATTTCGTTTGGAGAAAAGGGAAAATTTCAAGTTTTAAGTTAAAGTGTAAAACATTCACATTTGCACTTGATATGTAGATAATTAAATTAATGTGATCAAGAAAATATAGGAAAAATCAGTTGTTTATGTACCAAACAAAGTAAGAAATCACTGGCTTTATCATTATGACAGAACTATGTCACTGAATAGCTGTATTAAAGAGCATTTGATTTTACTTGTTGTTTTTTTTCATATATAAAAGACTTTTTAAAATATTTTTTTCAGATAACAATTCTTTACTACCATTTACATCAGGACACTTGTCTTTTAATGTATTGGGTTCCAAAAAAATCCCCTGCATGTTGACAAATGATGCTACAAAAAGTGAAAAATAATCAATAGTAAATTACTTATAAATTTACCCAGGTTTGTTATACAATTTGAATAATTTGGACCTCTCCAATTGCAACATACATTGTATACTAATTAAGTATCATATTGTACATGCTTAAATGTTCTGTATAAATTTTTGTTATGAGATCATATTATCATGACACATTACCCTTTTAAAATATTTTTGCAAAAATGTGTATTTATTTTGAATACATTAATTGTTAAAGTAAACATGATAGAAAAATATGTGTGATAATATTTGGATAAAAAACCCTTTCCTTCTTTGAATACCTGGCACTTCTGTATACTAGTACACTCTTTAGTTTAATTTTATTTTGAGTAGCACACTATTTCACTACTTGCACAATGCCGCAATTCAGAAAGTAGAAATTACATGTATGCAAATAAAAGCATATGTGCAGTTGAATGTTGTATATTTTTTTAATTAGAGAAGTTATAATTTTTACTCCATCTCTTACAAACTTTTGAACTTCCTTAATTTCTTAACAAAAATATACATGTATGACATATCGAACAATACACATGACTGTTCCTAGTTACTTAGTTAGAACATTTTCATTCATTATTTAAATTTCTATTACAAATATTATAAAGGTCACTGTAGATACTGAAAGCAATAGGATTTTTTTATTGCAGAATTGTTAATAAACTATTTCAAAAGCCGAGAAAAATATTTATAATCTTCTGCTGTTCATATTTGCCGCATTGCGACGAAGAACTTTTTTTATAACCTATGATAGAAGCAAGATTGCATTATCGTCGCCCCATTATCGTTGTCCTGTTCAAAATTGATTTCTTAAATACTGGTAATCTTAAATTGCTTGTACAGAAGTCTTTCTTCTGAGATACTTTAATACTTCATTTTAGTCTTACTGGGCATTAAGATTTTAATTTAAATACAAATCTAACGTTATAACACATTAAATAATTTTCATGGCAAAATAAAATTCTTAAAAATGCAGCTCATATTGGTTGAAGTAGAAATCAGGATATTTGTCAGATCCTTCAGTTTCTAGTCAACTTCAAGGTAGCAGAAGTTTGTTATTCTTCTTCGCCATTTTAACCATGTTAACCCCACGTTATCCGATTGTCTTGGATAGATTCATAACTTTAAATATACCACCGTATACATGGTCAATATGGTCAGGAGAAAAAATCCACGTTTCATAATCAAACCTCCAGTCGGTCCCTAACTTTTTCCCATACAGCCTGATACTTTAGCGTCTCGGTCGGAAGCTTTAAAGAAGCGCAAAGAGTGTGATGGATCCTTGATACAGTCATAAAAATAAAATACTTGACATACACGGCACGAAATGTATCAAAAATCTCTGAAGTTGCATTATCCTCTTGGCGACCCTGACAAATTGGAATGTCATTTTAGCCTTTTTCACATGAAGACTTCCACAACGGGAGATAACTCTTATACACACTTACTAGGTACTCATTTTTGTAATCTTATTTAAACGGAAGTTGATTTTTTTATCGTTTTATTTCATATAAACGTTAGACCTACGTTTCCTTTCAATTTCTTAAACACTAAAAAATATTAATTTTACGATCATACAAGTAGTATGAATCTGCCACTATACAGAGACTGCATTGGGATAGTACTGATTGTATTGCAGGACCTTTGAGACCTCTCTGGTGACGGTGTTGTGAAACATTAGCGTTCGGCGTGTCATCAGTAATTCACTCTGACCAAGGTCGACAGTATGAGAGTGCACTTTTTGAGGAGATGTGCCAGGTTCTACAAATTAAGAAAACACGGACCAGCCCCTACCTTTCACAAAGTGATGGTATTGGTAGAGCGTTTCAACAAGACGCTAGTGACAATGTTAAGCGCTCACGTGAACGACCATCATTCAGATTGGGACAAACACCTACCATTAGTAATGATGGCTTACAGGGCTTCCGTTCACGAGACAACTGGCTACACTCCCAATTACCTGATGCTGGGAAGAGAAGTGTCAACACCGCTTGACATCATGTTTAAGATGCCCAGATCAGTGCAGCAAATTCCCAAAGAAAAGTGGGCCTGGGAATTAAAAGAAACCTTGGAGAGTGCACACAAACATGTCAGAGAGAACATTGAAACGGCAATGGTTCGACAGAAGAAGTATCACGACCAAAAATTGTCATGGCAGAAATTTGAGCCAGGTTGCCCAGTCTATGTGTTCTTTCCTATTAGGAAGGCAGGTCGCTCGCAAAAGTTTACCAGTTACTGGCGTGGGCCTTACAAGGTGCTTTCAAAGATGACGGATCTTACCTACAAGGTTGACTGTGGGCGTGCTGGAAAAGCACAAGTCATTCAGAATGCGTCGTAGGTACCCTCAAACGTTGCAAGGTGAAACGCCTGATGATGAAAGAACAGCACCAGAGGACGACCCCGAACTTCTAGGTGATGAAGCAGATGTAGACAAAGAGTCTACTTACGATTCTGAAGGAGACATCCCTGTAAGACGTAGGAGAAAACCACAGTGGATGGAAGACTACGTCTTGTATTAGAGAGTCACAAGTTGTCGGGCATTGCGCAGGATTGTATATAAATGTACATATTGTAAATAGTTAATAATATGCGGGACGCATATAATCTTGAGGGGAGGGTAGTGAAACGGAAGTTGATTTTTTTTTCGTTTAGTTTCGTATAAACGTTAGACCTACGTTTCCTTTCAATTTCTTAAACACTAAAAAATATTAATTTTACGATCATACAAGTAGTATGAATCTGCCACTATACAGAGACTGCACTGGGATAGTACTGATTGTATTGCAGGACCTTTGAGACCTCTCTGGTGACGGTGTTGTGAAACATTAGCTTGTTTCTCCTTTTACACACAGTCATAAGACCTGAATAAGGCAGACAGTTGCGGGGGATAGACAGCTAAGTGTTGTAGACTACCCAAAAGCGTAAGACCTGAATAAGGCAGTCACTCGGTAGTATTGATCGAGAGAGGTGGCATACCACAGTGAGAAGTGGGGGAAGTGCCAGGAGTCAGTGCAGTGAGAAGTGGCAGGACCGAAGAAATCTAATTACGGGAGACACTCGTTGACCACAGTTAGTGGTTGTCCAATCAAGAGAAAACCGTTTATATTTGTATTGTATTTGTATATATTTGTGTGTATATTTTATTTGGTCAACAAAAACCTGAATTAACAGGTTAACGAACCCAAGTGTAACGCCTCGGTGATACAATACATATCACCAAACACCCAAGCTCGGCCGCGTTGCACCTTACATTATTTGATGGCAAGCGTCGGGATTTTGTTGACCATGGATTTGTCTAAGAAAGTGTCAGAAACTATAGAGCGGATGGAGAAGCTCTTAGAAAGGATGAGAACGCCAGCCAGCACCGATGGTCAGACAAATGCGGCAAGCCAAGAGTCTGGATATGCAGCACAGAGTACTGACAACCAACCGGCCGGTATGTCAGGAAATGTGTCACTTGACGAGTACGGCGCACGGCCTAAAGTTAGATTTCCAGACGAAGGCAAACCAAGCTACACACCAAGTGCTGGGATTGACGACATTGTGACAGGCCATCTGTTTGACAAGCCAAAACCACGGAGGCAGTCAATAGGGACAGACAATGCGAGGACAGGCCATATAATCAAGCCAGCCACGTATGACGGAACCATTTCCTGGCTTGACTACAAATCACATTTTGAGGCTTGTGCTGTCGTAAACGGCTGGACAGAAGATAAAAAAGGTCTTTACTTAGCTGTATCACTGCGTGGTCAAGCACAGTCAGTGTTAAGTGACTTGCCAAGCGATACTGGTCAGCACTACAAGACACTGATCAGATCCCTTGAGGAGAGGTTCTCCCCTCCTAACCAAACAGATCTGTATCGTGTTCAGCTAAAAGAGCGAAGGCAAAGAGCATCTCAGCTATGTTAAGGACCGATATGGAAATTGTGACCTTTGCGCCATTTGAATATGTATTACTTCTTTTAAAAAAATATTACAAAGCAACTGAATACTTGTAGAAAATGTAATATAGCTATCAATAATGGATAGGACCGGGCCGTAGTTATTACCAGTTATATCGCATGTATCAGCTGTTTGTCACGTGACTTATTTAAAAATTGAATTGTTAAGCTGAATGTAGGAAATGAGGATAGTGCAAGGGCATACGCTTGTTTTTCATGAAAAAAATTGGTACACATTAAAAGATGTTTATTTCCTCTACCCAAAAAGTGCTGGGAGCTAGTCTGTGCTGTTTACGAAGTACTGAAAATTTTGCCGTAAATGCTTATAATTGCTAAAAATTTCCACTTCGCTTAAGTTCTGTTATAAATAAAAATAATATTATGCAGACCAGGATCAGCTCCCAGCACTTCTCAAAATAAACACTATATAAGCAATAAATATTCCATATTTCAGCTCAAACAAAATAGTCTATGCCCTTGCACTTTTGATGTAAATCACGAATACGCTTATCGTTTTAGCGATATTCTCTACATTCCTTGTCCCTGTGCAGCTCCAATGCTACTATATAAATTAACATTCTATACAAATTGTATTTAATAAATTATTTTCTTTTAGTTTTAATGATTAGGTCTAAAAATTAGCAATGGTATCATACTTATTTAAGCATTCTTGTAATTATTTAACCAGTGAATCTAGGCCTCTGGATCACCTGTGCTGCGTCATGTCAAGGCTGATGACGTCATATTTGACGAAAGCCTTTCTTCTATTACTCGACTGTATTGCTATCAAGTATTGTAATTTTACAAGATTTTATAAATAATTGATAAATTAAATAAATTCAAGTTGTTATTTACGCATGATCATGTCGTTAATTAATTTTTGTGGCTTGTCAAATTTCAATGACGTCACAATCAAACTTCCAATACAGTGTGCAAGGAATATGAACTCTGACCTTCCTTAACATAGCTGAGATCTGAGTCAATACCAGAGTTAGGTCAGGCCATTAGACGATTAACTAATTTGGCCCACGCGTCAGCACCTGGCGATGTGCGAGAAACTCTGGCCAAAGATGCGTTCATAGATGCCTTGGTAGATTCAGAAATGAGGATCCGAATCAAACAATCTCGTCCTCAAAACCTGAATGAAGCCATCCGGCTAGCCGTCGAACTCGAGTCTTATAATCGTGCAGAGAGCAGAAACCTAGAAGGAAAAGGTCATTTACGAGTATCGGCTGCAGAACACTCATCTTCAGAGGTTAGCCAGACCAGTTTTGAGACATGGATGAAGTCCATGGAGGCTAACATGAATACGTTAACCAATGAGATTCAAAAAATGAAACTGAAACGGCCAGTCAGTAAAACGTATGACAAACAAGTGGGAGGCAAACCATTGCGTTGTTATGAGTGTAACAAGGAAGGCCACATAAAACGCAATTGTACCAAGCTGAAGAAACGACCCAGTGAAAGTGAACACAAGGATTCAAAAGAAAAAAAGGGATTAGACAGGCCAGTACGAAGTAAACTAGAGGTACTGTGAGCAATGAGCTCACTAAATGATACCCCCCGCCTCCCATAATGTCGATGTGTTGCTATTATATATTGTTTTACGGTAATGTGTAAAGAGGAATAACTCGTCCAATCAATTGTTATCCAGAAGCTTCTATTATGTGACGTCATAGGTAAACAAAAAATGGCAATGTCCATGTTTTGCTCTGGGAAACGTAAAATACGTGTCGAATAAAAAAGTAAAATAGGAGGTGCACAATGGCAATATGTAATAAAGATTCTGTGAAAGTTTCATTAAATTTCACTCAGTAGTTTAAGAGGAGTTGCGGATAAGAGAAAAAGCGTAACAGACGGACGGACAGACAGAAGGAAGAAGGACGTACATCCCGATCACTATATACCCTCCCGCTTCTCAAGCGGGGGGTATAACAAACACCACAGAAAGCCTGTCCAAGTGGATCAATTGGAGTTGGATCTTCCCTAGATGAAGCAGGCATGTACATAGATATCTCTGTGCAAGGTGTCCAAGCTAAATTCCTGGTTGACACAGGGGCAACACTGACATTGTTGTCCTCAACAATGTACGAGAAAATTGCAGAGAACGTCAGGCCAAAACTGCAGAAGGTTAACAGAGTATTTTAGCTGCCAATGGAAGTGAGCTGTCTGTCAAGGGTAAGGCGGACATAACACTTAATATTGAGGGTATGGTAACACATACGACTGCAGTCATTGCGGAGATTCAGGCAGATGGAATACTGGGGCTTGATTTTCTACTGTCAAATGCATGTATGGTTGACATGAGCCAAAAGGTGCTTCACATCAAAGAAAAGATAATACCAATGTTTGTTGAGGGTTACAAAGGCTGCAACAGAATAACAGCAACAAAGATAATCAGCATTCCTCCTAGAAGTGAGATCATCACGCAAAGACAAGTCTTGAAGGACTGCAAACATGTTCCAAGGAAAACATGTTTGATAGAACCATTTGTGTCTGATATACCAAGAGAAGGCTACATAACAGCCAGAACACTGGTCTTACCACAAGAGATGGTTCCAGTCCGTTTGCTTAATGTTGGCGAGGAATCCAAAGTCATTTACCCAGGTACGGTTATTGGACAACTCAGTGAAGTCAGAGTGGTTGAGTCACAAGAGGAGAATACGTCAAACAAACCTAAGAGGTTAAGACCTGATTTGGTTGACATGCTGAAGAAAACTTCTATCCACTTGACACGGAAACAGAACAGGGAAGCTCACAAATTTTTGTATGTACCAATCTTTTTGCAAAATCTGATAAAGATTTGGGGCGCACAGGTATCGTCAAACACAGGATTGATACTGGGGACAACCATTCAAAATACCCCCAAGGAGAATACCAACTCATCTTACAGAGGAGGTTGACAAACAGCTGAATGATATGCTTGAAAGAGGTGTGATCGAGCCATCAAACAGCCCGTGGTCAGGGCCTATTGTATTAGCCAAAAAGAAGGACGGTACATTTCGCTTTTGCATTGATTACCGCAAAAGTTAAATAGCTGTACAATCAAGGACGCATACCCCCTTCCCAGAATAGACGAGTCACTGGATCAGTTGAGCGGTAGCTCGTGGTTCTCTACTCTAGATCTCTGCTCAGGATATTGACAGGTAGAGATGGAGCCAGACGACAAGCAAAAGACAGCCTTTGCCACACGTCGTGGACTATTCCAGTTTAAGGTCATGCCATTCGGCTTATGTTGTGCTCCTGCAACATTTGAGCGCCTAATGGAAAGTGTCTTGGCAGGCCTTCACTGGGATATCTGTCTTGTTTACCTGGATGACGTGATAGTGACAGGCAAAACTTTTGAGGAAATGTTGGCAAACCTTAGAAGAGTATTTGACAGACTGCAAAATGCAGGCCTTAAACTCAAAGCAAAGAAATGCTGCTTGTTTGCCAAGAAGGTGACTTACCTGGGACATGTTGTGTCAGAAGAAGGTATAGCGACTGACCCAGACAAAACAGCTGCAGTAAAACAGTGGCCTGTGCCTACTAACGCCACTGAGGGCTATGCAGCTATTACAGGAAATTCATCAAAGATTTCTCAAGCATTGCGAAATGCCTACACACACTGACAGAGAAAGGTCGCGCGTTTGCTTGGTCTAAAGAATGCCAAGAGGCATTTGACACTCTTAGACATAAGCTGACCAACACACCAATCTTAAGGCATCCAGACTTCTCTTATCCCTTCATTTTAGATACTGATGCCAGCAGTGTGTCTATAGGCACAGTCCTATCACAAAAGATTGATGGTCAAGAGACGGTTGTTGCTTATGCAAGTCGGACATTGACAAAGTGTGAGCGCAGATACTGCGTTACACGAAAGGAATTGCTCGCGGTGGTCCACTTTGTCAAACACTTTAGGCATTATCTCTATGGTAAAAAGTTCATAGTCCGCACAGACCATAGCTCCTTAACGTGGCTTTTCAAATTTAAAAATACTGAAGGACAGTTGGCAAGGTGGTTGGAAATCCTCAGTACATACGATTTCGAGATTCAACAACGACCAGGTTCACAACACAGCAATGCAGATGCATTGAGTCGTGTGCCTTGTCGCCAGTGTGGTTTTGATCCAAACTAGGAGAAATATTTGGAAGATAACAAGCAGGACGAAGTGAGAGCCATATCCCAAGCCACTGGATCAAAAGTTGATGATGACGATCCATTGTTGTCTATGAAAGACATGCAAGACAAAGACAAAAATATATCTCTTGTCAAACGTTGGGTCATAGAAAAGACAAGACCTGAGTACAGTGTGGTCAGTGGCCAAGGAAACGTATTACGTTCTTTGTGGTCACAATGGAACAATATCTGTATAGAAAATGACATTCTGTATAGAAGATTTGAAGAGGAAGATGGAAAGACCATATGCTTGCAGGCTATTGTTCCAAGTAGCCAACGACGGACAATATTCGAGTACTGTCATGATATGAGGAGAGCTGCACATCTTGGCGTGAGCAAGACACTGGCTCGAATAAGGCAAAAGTTCTATTGGCCTGGTTTGCAAGCAGACACCAGAATGTACATAGCAGGTTGTGAAAAATGTTTTAAGAGAAAGGGTCCTCAAATGAAGAAAAGAGCGCCCATGGAATTGGTTGAGAGTGGTTTACCCACGGACAGGATTGCCACGGACATCCTGGGAGAACTACCAATGACAGAGGATGGTAATAAATACATATTGGTGGTATCGAACTATTTTACGAAATAGACCGAGTCTTTTCCAATGCCGAACATGGAAGCCAAGACAGTGGCAAAACTTATTGTTGAAGAAGTAATAGCCCGGTTCGGCGTGTCATCAGTAATTCACTCTGACCAAGGTCGACAGTATGAGAGTGCACTTTTTGAGGAGATGTGCCAGGTTCTACAAATTAAGAAAACACGGACCAGCCCCTACCTTTCACAAAGTGATGGTATTGGTAGAGCGTTTCAACAAGACGCTAGTGACAATGTTAAGCGCTCACGTGAACGACCATCATTCAGATTGGGACAAACACCTACCATTTGTAATGATGGCTTACAGCGCTTCCGTTCACGAGACAACTGGCTACACTCCCAATTACCTGATGCTGGGAAGAGAAGTGTCAACACCGCTTGACATCATGTTTGAGATGCCCAGATCAGTGCAGCAAATTCCCAAAGAAAAGTGGGCCTGGGAATTAAAAGAAACCTTGGAGAGTGCACACAAACATGTCAGAGAGAACATTAAAACGGCAATGGTTCGACAGAAGAAGTATCACGACCAAAAATTGTCATGGCAGAAATTTGAGCCAGGTTGCCCAGTCTATGTGTTCTTTCCTATTAGGAAGGCAGGTCGCTCGCAAAAGTTTACCAGTTACTGGCGTGGGCCTTACAAGGTGCTTTCAAAGATGACGGATCTTACCTACAAGGTTGACTGTGGGCGTGCTGGAAAAGCACAAGTCATTCAGAATGCGTAGTAGGTACCCTCAAACGTTGCAAGGTGAAACGCCTGATGATGAAAGAACAGCACCAGAGGACGACCCCGAACTTCTAGGTGATGAAGCAGATGTAGACAAAGAGTCTACTTACGATTCTGAAGGAGACATCCCTGTAAGACTTAGGAGAAAACCACAGTGGATGGAAGACTACGTCTTGTATTAGAGAGTCACAAGTTGTCGGGCATTGCGCAGGATTGTATATAAATGTACATATTGTAAATAGTTAATAATATGCGGGACGCATATAATCTTGAGGGGAGGGTAGTGAAACGGAAGTTGATTTTTTTATCGTTTAGTTTCGTATAAACGTTAGACCTACGTTTCCTTTCAATTTCTTAAACACTAAAAAATATTAATTTTACGATCATACAAGTAGTATGAATCTGCCACTATACAGAGACTGCATTGGGATAGTACTAATTGTATTGCAGGACCTTTGAGACCTCTCTGGTGACGGTGTTGTGAAACATTTGCTTGTTTCTCCTCTTACACACGGTCATAAGACCTGAATAAGGCAGACAGTTGCGGGGGATAGACAGCTAAGTGTTGTAGACTACCCAAAAGCGTAAGACCTGAATAAGGCAGTCACTTGGTAGTATTGATCGAGAGAGGTGGCATACCACAGTGAGAAGTGGGGGAAGTGCCAGGAGTCAGTGCAGTGAGAAGTGGCAGGACCGAAAAAATCTACTTACGGGAGACACCCGTTGACCACAGTTAGTGGTTGTCCAATCAAGAGGAAACCGTTTATATTTGTATTGTATTTGTATATATTTGTGTGTATATTTTATTTGGTCAACAAAAACCTGAGTTAACAGGTTAACGAACCCAAGTGTAACGCCTCGGTGATACAATACATATCACCAAACACCCAAGCTCGGCCGCGTTGCACGTTACATTATTTTCGTTTATCATTTTTGGAGTAATTTTAAGCATTATCAATTTTTAAATTTATATAGACTCTATAAATATAATTCAGACTAAAATATGTTTATTGGTCATCAAATGAACCCATATTAATTGTTTTTGATTAATTCTATTGTACAAAATGAAATCTTTGCTAACAATTGCAAGCTAAGGTCATCATTTCAACAATTTATAAAATATCTCTGCACTAAATAGCCAAGGGTGAATTTTTTACATTTTATAAAACATAAATCAATTATTATAAATATAGAATATTTGATCAAATTATTTTATCCCCCACTGCTGTACCACTGTACTAAATATCCATATTAATTCTGAAGTTCCAAATTTCGCCTAACATGTGGGTTCAGTATAGACTGCAGATAATTGTAATCATTATGGAAAATAGGTATTTGTAATTTTTGACACATATGTATTGATGAAATAATAAAATACTGTATTGAAAGTAATTATGCAGTGACTTTATCAGGCCTCAAACTTTCCTTTTTTTACCTTCTATATAATGACAATTATTGCTAAATATAGAAACTGGGTTGTTACTAAAAATAGATGCATGTGACACACTTTTACAATTTATTTTTTATATCCTAATACAACCCAGATCTTAAAAAAATATGATAAGATGAAAAGATCTATACACCCTTTTGGACAATTATTCAGATTTTGCATGCTTTTTTCGGAGACAGGCTGTTAAATTAATATGAGCTGCATTTTGAGAATTTTATTTTGCTGGTAAAAAGTGTTTTTATGATTAATCTGTATGTAATCTAAACCATTATGATCAATAAAATGTTTCAGAAGAAATTTTTTTTCTATAAACATTGACATAAACATTTCATTGACATGTTTAGGGTGTACGCCTAAAACTACCTTCCACTTACCCATAGAGAGTGTCTCTGGGTATGACTGAGGTTCACTATAGACGATCAAACCACTAACAAGTTGCACAGGCAGGTTGGGATGACCAGTTGATTTACAAGATACTATATCTTCGACGGTCTTTACCTTCCCATATATCTTTTGACTAGTTCTATATACAGGTGACTCTCGATCTCTCGAAGTTCAAGGGACCGCAAGAAAAGTTCGAGAGATTGAAGGGTTCGAGAGATAGAAAGTAAATAAAATCCGGAATTTCAGTTCCGATCATCGAAGTTTTACTTTTATAGATACCGGAAGTATATGTAAATAAAGTCATTGCACGTTTTCTATCGTATTTAACAGGTAATATTTACTTGATATCAACAACACTGATCGTATTTCGACTAATAAAACGAATTCTTAAAGTTTCAATACTTCTTTGTTTTTATTTAATGATTACATGAAGTCCGAATAGCAATTGTAGGTTTGACTATGACGCGGCTTGATCGGGTCCTTCACCTGTTCACCAGTGTTCACAAGATTTTTCTTAATCGGTATTTAGTCCTTGAGAAAGGAATTTATTGTGCAATATTTGCCATACTGGAATTATGTAGACTCTAATAAAAGTTCATAGCCTATGGGAACTTATGCATTCGACTATAAATTATTTTCTAAAAATTTTCGTCTCGTTTATAAGTCAAAATAAGTTGTGAATTTAAAAGCAGTTTATAATTTACTAATAATAATCAATTAGTTATATCAACACACGGACTACCCACAGTTGAAGTGTCATCTATGTAAACATCCAATTAACACCTCAATGCCAAGCCCCAGGCGTTCACTGTTTTCCAGGTAAGTTCAGCCTGCATCAATTTTACGCTTGGTTGGCTTGTATACACACACAATCAAAACTTCGAGAGATAGAGAGTAAAATTCAATGAAATATGTGTAACGGGACCCATGATTTGGTTCGAGAGATAGAGAACTTCGAGAGATAGAAGTTCGAGAGATCAGGAGTAAATTTGCTTAGTTATATAGAGGAAAAAAACGGGACCGGAGGTTACTTCGAGAGATCGAGAACTTCGAGCATGAAGATCAAAGTATTTTTATGTGGAATGCTATAAAAAAAAAACAAACCCATCGTAGAAGTACAGGAAAGTGTGCTATCGACATGTCCTACGTGTATTAGAAAATGTATTATTACCGAAAGCAATAAAAACGTAAACTTTTTCCCATCATACTATTTGGAAGCAGTGACTATTCGGATGAGGAAATAATTACATATTTTCAAGGAAAAAATTAATATATAAACACATATTATTATAACAGTAACATGATCCGAATAGTCGGATCACGTCTTGTTGACAAGCGCAGATCATCAATTATAGTTTGATATAAGGATCTGCGCCTGTCAACTTGTCCTGTTCCGCTCAGGCGATCATGTTACTCTTTTAATGATCATTATCTTTATTTAATCCCGCGACAACTAGCAAAATAAAACTAATTAAATAAATTTATATCTTAAAGGAACTTGGATTAATTCTACAAGTGGTACACTGTAATTCATCTTATACTCATAGTTCCCTTTGTAAGGAAGAAATTTATCAAAATCGCATGTCACTTTTGAATATTTTTAATATTCCAAACAGCCAAAATACATGTAACTTTGAATTGCCATATATCTATATTGGATTCTGAAACTTCGTAAAAATCCTTACAAACAAAGATACATAGCGGGTTCCAGTAAATGTTCAACCAAGCCTCTTTCTTTACTCCTCAATAAGATATTAACAGTAGTTAAGGAGAAACCCCAAGAGTGCTGTGCAACAATATATTCAAGAAGTGGTGTAAATCAGATGTGGATACTGAAAAAATACAGGGAACTTTTAGGAAAATTTGAAATCACAAAATTTAATCGAAATCAACAGCGTAAAATTCTAAGACTTTTCAACTTTATGCACAACCATCCCCTATAAATGAATTAAAGTGCCGACATTTTGATAACATTAACAGCTGCTCTTTTTTATTATAACTCGTAAATTTACTTGCCTTGTTATAGTTAGGGGTCATTTGAAAAAATTATTTTGCTTAAAACATTTTGATTGAATACATAATTTTATGTACTACTCTGTATTTGACAGCAAGAAGATGCCCGAGTTTCTGATTGAGAATATCTAAGTTGTTTTGGAGACTAGGTCTTCCAACAACCTATTGAAATTCCCAGGGGTAGATCAATTGCACCCCGTTATACGCAGACTTAATTCTGTATTCATATGAAGCAGAATTTGTCCAAAATGTTATACAAGAAAAGAAAGATACTTGCTGTGTCTTCAACTCGACATATAGAAATATCAATGACGTATTGTCAATTAACAATGGTTATTTCAATTCTTATGTCAATATGATATGTCCGGTGAACTTGAGATAAAAGATACAACAGAGTCTGACACATCTGTTTATAATTGGATATTTTACATGAAAAAGACATTAATTGTAATCTAACAAACAAGCTTTAGGATAAACGTAATGACTAACTATCAAATCGTCAACTTCCCTTACTAATGCAGCAATGTACATGTACCTTCAGCATACAGGGTTTTTTTTATCTCTCAGGTGATTCGATACCCAAGAGCATTATCTGCGAATGAACACTTTCTTGGTCAAGGTAAATCATTTCTATAGTTGATGAAATGACCTTGTCAGCAAATACAATTTATCATTAAGTCAAATGCTGACTGGCGTTTTTCATACTTTTTGTTGGTACAATTTTACACATTGAATATATACGAAAATTTTTTGATTATTTTCGATCATGACAAGGAACCACTGGGCCAAAAAAGCTGAAACATATATGTCCATGGCATCTGATCCCACATCTCGTGTTTTGGTAGGTGTAGATTTCAAAATGCTGCTATTTTGTATTGTCAGTGGGGTAGGGTGGGAATACCATTTGTTTTCCTAATATATTTTATTTAAAGAAAACATAGGTTACATCTATATAACCTTTATCCATTAAACTAAGCAATTTATCAAGGAACGTCTTGAGGCACCAGCTAAAAAAGCAGGAATATGTGTAGTACGTCATCAGTTTCACCGACGGATGATATGGAATTAGAACAAAACAGCGTGGTGAACCGGAGAGTTGGATGATTACACAATATCAACAATAAAAGTGGATATACGGTTGGTTGTATAATAAAATTAATAATTTTTTCATTTTTGGTCAAAGTGTTAATAAAATTAAAAAGAGAATTCCGAGAGTTAAATAACAGTTGGTTACATGCTTGAAAGTACAACATGTATTTGCATGTAGACAGTTCATAACAGATTTTTAGATATCTTGAAGGTAATCTAAGTTCATCAATTACAGTTAAGTAAGAAAATAGTGATAAAAATATCTTATGAATCCACAAAGTAAAGATATACTTTCAAAATCAAAACAATAGCAAGTTAATCAATTATATAGGTGAAAATTGTCAGCAATTCTCCATGCAAAATATATTTGAGAGTAAAAGTTTTCTGGTGATCGTTTGTGAAATTAGCTTTGCATTTCTGATTGCAAATTGATCAACAAGTATAATTGTCCCCCGCTTGAAAAGTGGGGGATATTAATTTGAGTCTGTCCGTCCGTCCGTCCGTCTTTCTGTCTGTCTGTAACGCTTTCGTTTCCACACGATATCTCCAGAACCCTTTGAGCTTTCGAAAAGAAATTTTGCATAGCAACTCCCTATGGAGATATATATAAAGAAGAACCCTATTGATTTTGAGGTCAGAAGGTCAAAGGTCAAGGTCATAAATTTGCAAATTCTGTCTGATGACAATTTCGTTTCCGCGCGATATCTCGAGAAAACTTTGAGCTTTTGCAATGAAATTTTACATAACAACTCACTGTGGCCTAAGGAAGACCCCTATTGATTTTGAGGTCCAAAGGTCAAAGTTCAAGGTCGAAAATTTATACATTCTGTCTGTATGAAACACTATCATTTCCGAGCGATATTTCAAGTAGATCTTGAGCTTTTGCAATGTAATTTTATACCAGAACTCCCTAGAACCTCTCTCACCCCTCTCAAAGTGTCCCGCCCCGTTTGTTGTTCCCCGCTTGAAAAGTGGGGGATATTAATTTGGGTTTGTCCGTCCGTCTTTCTGTTTGTCTGTAACGCTTTCGTTTCCACACGATATCTCAAGAACCCTTTGAGCTTTTGCAATGAAACTTAGCATAGCAACTCCCTATGGACTAAAGAAGACCTCTATTGATTTTGAGGTCAAAAGGTCAAAGGTCAAGGTCATAAATAAGCAAATTCTGTCTGTTATAACACTTTCGTTTCCACACGATATCTCTAGAACCATTTGAGCTATTGCAATGAAATTTTACATAACAACTCCCTGTGGCCTAATGAAGACCCCTATTGATTTTGAGGTCAAAAGGTCAACGTTTAAGGTCGTAAATTTAAACATTCTGTCTGTGTGTAACACTATCATTTCCGGGCGATATTTCTAGAAGATTTTGAGCTTATGCAATATAATTTTATACCAAAACTCCCTAGGACCTCTCTCACCCCTCTCAAAGTGCCCCGCCCCGTTTGTTTTATTAGTATTTATAGTATTACATGTCGCTATTTTTAGCACAGGGGCATGAGGAGAGTTATTGCGTATAAAACAGGTTCTCGGCGGACTTTATGTTCTTATTACATCTATTAGAACTGTTTAATAAAGGCTAAATAAATCAAACACCATGGATTGTGTAAAATTTTGAGAATACCGAACATGAATATACACATGTATGTGACTTCAGTTCCGCATATACTCGATACCATATATAGCGATTCCGTGGTCTAGTGGTATGTCTCTCGCTTCACATGTGAGAGATCCCGGGATCGAATCTCGATCGATCCTTTTTTTTTTTTAAATACTTTTTTTTTTACTAAATGATAGTATTCAGCATGTGAAATGAAAAATTTATGAGGTTATAAAATCATTATTACAGCATGATAAATATTCCATATAAAGAGAATCTTCCATACTCATAATAAAGAATAAGCAATCAAATCTTTATATGCATATTGACATACATGTATTTTATTTGCTTCAGTATACATGTATACATTCAATAATTCTACAAATTCAGTCAGGGTGATCCAGCTTTTTCCCTAAGCGGGGGACACGAATTCTCTGAATTAGCTTGTTTTATTAGTATTTATTGTATTACATGTCGCAATTTTTAGCAATGGGGCATGAGGAGAGTTATTACGTATAAAACAGGTTCTCGCTGGACTTTATATTCTTATTTATTAGAACTGTTTAATAAAGGTTAAATTAAATATCATGCATTGTGTAAAATTTTGACAATATCGAACGTTAATGTATATATGTTTGTGACTTCATTATTGCATATAATGTTCGCTATATTAAAGCGGCTCTAGCTGTGGTCTAGTGGTATGACTCTCGCTTCACAACTGAGAGGTCCCGGGGATCGAATCTCGGGCGATCTAATCTTTTTTATTTCGAAATACTTATTTTTTTACTAAATGATAGTATCCATGTGAAATGAAAAATTTATGAGGTCTGGCTTGTACAAACTCATAATCATCATTACAGTGTGATAAATATTCCCTATAAAAAAAATCTTCTATACACATAATAAAGAATAAGCAATCAAACCTTTATATTCATATTGGCATATTTTATTTGCTTCAGTATACATGTACATTTAATAATTATACAAATTCAGTCAAGGGGATTCGACACCCCCCCCCCACCCCCCGAACTGCGCATGGTTTACTTTTTAGCTCACCTGAGCCGAAGGCTCAAGTGAGCTTTTCTGATCACATTTTGTCCGGCGTCCGTCTGTCTGTCCGTCTGTCTGTCTGTAAACTTTTCACATTTTCGACTTCTTCTCAAGAACGCCTGCGCCAATTTCAACCAAACTTGCCACAAAGCATCCTTGGGTGAAGGGGATTCAAGTTTGTTCAAATGAAGGGCCACGCCCTCATTCAAGGGGAGATAATTGGGAATCAATGAAAATTTGGTGGTATGTTTTAAAAATCTTCTTCTCAAGAACCACTGTGCCAGGAAAGATGAAACTTATGGGGAAACATCCTCAGGTAGTGTAGATTCAAGTTTGTTCAAATCATGACCCCCGGGGGTAGGGCGGGGCCACAATGGCCGACCAAAGTTTTACATAGAAATATATAGGAAAATTCTTTAAAATCTTCTTCTCAAGAATAGCTTTGCCATAATTGATTATATTTATATGGAAGCATCCCCAGGTAGTGTAGATTCAAGTTTGTTCAAATCATGACTCTCGGGGGTAGGGCGGGGCCACAATGGCCGACCAAAGTTTTACATTTAAATATATAGGAAAATTCTTTAAAAATCTTCTTCTCAAGAACAGCCAAGCCATGATTGATCAGATTTATATGGAAGCATCCTCAGGTAGTGTAGATTCAAGTTTGTTCAAATCATGACCCCTGGGGGTAGGACGGGGCCGTAATGGCCGACCAAAGTTTTACATAGAAATATATAGGAAAATTCTTAAAAAATCTTCTTCTCAAGAACAGCTTAGCAATAATTGATCATATTTATGTGGAAGCATCCTCAGGTAGTGTAGATTCAAGTTTGTTCAAATCATGACCCCCGGGGGTAGGGCGGGGCCACAATGGCCGACCAAAGTTTTACATAGAAATATATAGGAAAATTCTTTAAAAATCTTCTTCTCAAGAACAGCCAAGCCATGATTGATCAGATTTATATGGAAGCATCCTCAGGTAGTGTAGATTAAAGTTTGTTCAAATCATGACCCCCGGGGGTAGGGCGGGGCCACAATGGCCGACCAAAGTTTTACATTGAAATATACAGGAAAATTCTTTAAAAATCTTCTTCTCAAGAATAGCCAAGCCATGATTGATCATATTTATGTGGAAGCATCCTCAGGTAGTGTAGATTCAAGTTTGTTCAAATCATAACCCCTGGGGGTAGGGCAGGGCCACAATGGCCGACCAAAGTTTTACATTGAAATATACAGGAAAATTCTTTAAAAATCTTCTTCTCAAGAATAGCCAAGCCATGATTGATCATATTTATATGGAAGCATCCTCAGGTAGTGTAGATTCAAGTTTGTTCAAATCATGACCCCTGGGGGTAGGGCGGGGCCGTTAAATGGCCGACCAAAGTTTTACAATGAAATATATGGGCAAATTCTTTAAAAATCTTCTTCTCAAGAACAGCCAAGCCATGATTGATTATATTTATATGAAAGCATCCTCAGGTAGTGTAGATTCAAGTTTGTTCAATTCATGACCCCTGGGGGTAGGGTGGGACCACAATGGCAGACCAAAGGTGCTCAGGTGAGTGATGTGGCCCATGGGCCTCTTGTTCCCTAAGCGGGGGACACAAATTCTCTGAATTAGCTTGTTAAGTTTTTTTCTTCAAACTGAAAATTGCCAATATTCATATTTGTTCATGAACTACATTTTATGAATATATTCATCAATAAAATTCATGAACTGTCTTTATGAACCAGTCATGAATCTATTATGAATAAATAATGATTATTCATGAATGCTTCATAAAAGTTCCTGAAATTATGAATTTCATCTCGCAGGGGTGTATATCGGTTTTTAATTTCGAGCGAACTGGTAACTAAAAATAGAAATTTCTGTGAAATACTTTTAAAATGCTACTCCTCCTACAGTTTTGGTATGATTTCAATATAACTTGGATACATAATTCTGATTATCAGTTTTTGATTATGATGAATGGTGTTGCCGACTGGTAACTAAAAACAGAAATTTCTGTGAAATACTTTTAAAATGCTACTCCTCCTATAGTTTTGGTCTGATTTCAATTTAACTTGGCACACAAGTAGACTACACTTAGATCGGTTTTTGATAGCAATGAATGGTGTTGCCATGGTTACTCAAAATAGAAATTTCTGTAAACTATCTCCTCCTAATTGTGAAAAAAATTAATTAGAGCTACTTCTATTGCAATCTTGCCATAAAAAGAGACTCAATCAAGGATCACTATTCTATTTACAGTAAAAGTTAGTACGAAGACGAATTTTGCGAATTTACGGATATATCGAAGTCATCTTGAATCCCCAGCAACATAAATTTAATGAATTTATTATATGGTTATAACAAATTACGGATATAGTGAAGTAATATCAAAGGTCCCAGTGACTTCGTTATAACAGAGTTTTACTGTATTGTTTTTGTAAAGTTTTATGTCCCAACTGCTACTTTTCTCTTCCATTATTATAAGTACAAACCAGTGGAGCTACAGTCTCGACAGAGACTTCTGGTTGTAAAGTTGGCTTGCCATATGTAAGGATGACGTTTACTCAGGTTTCAGAAGACAGAAAGGAAATTTTATAAAGTATAATTTGTTAAATCAAAGATTTTTCTAAATGGATAAAATAAACAAGTTTTAACTCAATTTCAATTTAAAGATTTAATATTTTATTTTTTATACAGGAACAAAAGTCAATATATGGTATTGCAGAAGAAATTCGGACTAAATTTTTAATAATTTTTGTCAAAAAATTTTTTTCTTGCAATATTAATTACATTTTAAAGGTTTCTTTTATTTTTAAACATCATTTTGCAAATATTATTTATATTAAAGCTCTTAAATTAATTTAAATAATTGAATAATATAAAATAAAGAAATTGAAAAATATGAACAAAAACCACTCCATACAACAGATCTCAATAATTTGATCATTGACCCCATATGATATTAATACCATCAGAATAAGGGCAACAAAAGTAACATGAGGCTATAAATAATTTAGAGTTCTTCTCATTCAGATTTTTGTAATATTCCAGTAACAAGAGGCCCATGGGCCACATCGCTCACCTGAGCAATGGAAAAAAGCAGAAATCAGTTTATTATTGAAAAGTGTAAAACCAAAAGTGGTCCCAACCCATCCTTAAAAGGGAGAGGGTATGATTTGAACAAACTTGAATCTACACAGATTAAGGATGCTTGCATATTTCTTTGACTACCTGTGGCTTTATTGCCCTTTAAATTTTAACTTACATTGTGGCCCCATCCAACCCCCAGGGGTCATGACTTGAACAAAATTGAATCTACACTACCTGAGAAAGCTTCCATATGAACAGGACTAATCATGGCTTTGCTATTCTTGAAAAGAAGAACTTTAAAGATTTTTTCTACATGTTTCTATATAAAACTTGGATTCAAAGGTGGCCCCGCCCTAGCCCCAGGGGTTATGATTTGAACAAAATTGAATCTCCACTACCTGAGGATGCTTCCATAAATATATGATCATCCATGCCTTTGTTATTCTTGAGAAGAAGATTTTTATAGAATTTTCCTATATATTTCTATGTAAAACTTTGTTCGGCAATTGAAGCCCCGCCCTACCTTCGGCTCAGGTGAGCTAAAAATGGGAGGAAAAAATAGAAAAATGACAGAGGATATTCGGACTGTAATAATTAATAAGATTATGGCCCAAACTCTAATCGTTATTTTATATGAGGCATTTTCGATATTATCTACGATACATCAATACCAGGGTAAACTCTTCATATTCATAACACCTGACTGCTTTATTGTCATGGGTATCAGCATGGAATGTCAACCAGTGTTCTTGCTGGTTTATTCTTGCATTATCCTTCGTCCTCTTACGTACATTCATAGCTAAATATGCAGTATCCAGCGCATGTGCAGATAATGACCACTTATTCATAGAAACAATAAAAGATTTCCCGCCTGACCACTCATCATAGTTAATTCAGTGCTTGCTCATAGAAGACCACCGGCGTTGTGTAACTTAACTCTTTTATTTTTACTTATTTGTGGACATTTTTATCTTTCATTTTGTGTGTTTTAACTTTATTATGTATGACAGTCAGGAGTATATTATAATTCAACATTGTTCGGACTCACCAAACTCACGTTCTAATATGAAATTGACTGCGATGGACCAAGAGATGCTGGCGCCATTTATTAACATGGCAGGGCACGCTGCCTCAGGGCAGCTCACCAAAGTGCCCACAGAGGCTTGAAGCCTTCAATGCCAAACATTTGTGGTTCAGATCTCACCTTTTCTGTGGCATTGCCACAACTGAGCAATGCTAGCTCAAATATTGGAACTTGTTTCTTGAAGCAACTACAGGTTGAAGATGCGTTTAATTCAATACGTCATCCATTTAATGGACCTGCTTTGGCACAAGGTTTGCCCATTTGATGGCTTCATCACTCTTCGCCCATATATTGTATAAAATGGGTTGCCTACGTCACAATGACTTGCGTCAAAAATCAATCCGCCTGACGTTACATTCAAATTTTGTACAAATTGAAGTCATTTTGTTAGAACAATCATCTTTTTTCTTACATCAAATGAATGAAAATTAAATTATAAGCAATAAAGAATCAGGGGCATTAAGACCCTAAATATGCCCCAACCATAATGGACAAATTGTTATAAATATTAAAAGAATTATGATTGAATCACACCTTTTCAAACATATTTTGACGAAAAAACCACTTTTACGACATTTTGGGGTCAATACAAAAATAACACATTTTTCACTGATTTCTGGAAATTTTTGATAATTTCTTTTCCTGTAAATATAATAAGAGAATTAAAAGATGGATTTTCAATACAAATACAACAGAAATGATCTTAAACATGTGAATAGAAACTATTTTTTTTAGCTAAAAGTGGTAAAAAAAAAAAGGATTTTAATGTAAAACAGTTGTTTTTATGTTCAAAGTCAGAGATACCTGGAAACTTATGATGTCTTTAAATGGACTCCACTTACAATATGTACTTTACAGTAAAAATGTTTTAAATAAAATCCTATTAACTCTATCAGAAGCTATAAATGAGAAAAAAACCCTTTATATGATTTTGAATTCACAGAACAATGTTAATTTTTCAAAGACAAGTACATGTACTATTTTAATGTATAACAAGAGGCCCATGGGCCTTATAGGTCACCTGAGCATCATGCAACAACTTTCAAATGATTGAATTTGGTTTATGTTTTAAACTAGATGCTATGGCATTCACAATTTTGAAAGAGGCATTATTGCTAATCATAACTATACACATAACAATTGTTTAGTTTGTTTACTTAATACCCATAAGCAGGGTAGGGGAACAAAAATGTATGTCAACAAATCAGTAATATTTAGCAATAATCAGGAGTGCTCTACCACACATGAACTCCTGACCCTAGGTCTACACATTGCACAATTTTTGAAAAGGCACACTTGCTTATCAAAAATGTTTGATTAATACCAAGGAGCAGATTTCAAACAATTCATTTTCAGTATACCGGTATAAGTAGAGCCCCCCCCCCCCTTTGGTATCCCTGACCCAGGGGCCTTGAAATTCACAATTCTGGAATTCTGGAAGCCCATCATAACTATATAAATAGTTCATCTGCTTATTACCCAGGAGTAGAGAAAAAGATTTTAATAGATGTAATGTATTTTCACTATATAGTCATTATTGAGCCACACCCTAACACCAGAACCCCTGACCATGGGGACATAAAATTCACAATTTTGGTAGAAACATTCTTGCCCATCATAACTATGTCCTTAATTAGTTTATTTAATACTCAGAAGCAGAGAAGAAGCTCTTCAAAGAATAAATGCATTTTCACTATATAATCAATAGAGCCCCGCCCTAACACCATAACCCCTGACCCTGGGGCCATGAATTTCACAATTTTGGTAAAGGCACTCTTGCTCATCATAACTATGTACTTAGTTAGTTTATTTAATACCTAGGAGTAGAGAAGAAGATTTTCAAAGATTTAATGCATTTTCACTATATAATCAATAGAGCCCCACCCTAACACCATAACCCCTGACCCTGGGGCCAGGAATTTCACAATTCAGGTAAAGACGCTCTTGCTCATCATAACTATGTACCCTCTTAGTTTATTCTATGCCAAGGAGCAGAGAAGTAGATTTTCAAAGAAATAATGCATTTTCACTATATAATCAATAGAGCCCCACCCTAACACCATAACCCCTGACCCTGGGGCCATGAATTTCACAATTCTGGTAAAGGCACTCTTGCTCATCATAACTATGTACTTAGTTAGTTTAGTTTTAAAATACCTAGGAGTAGAGAAGAAGATTTTCAAAGATTTAATGCATTTTCACTATATAATCAATAGAGCCCCACCCTAACACCAGAACCCCTGACCCTGGGGCCATGAATTTCACAATTTTGGTAGAGGACTCAATGCTGATTACAATCATACCAACAGTTTGACTGTTTGATGTCCAGTAGTAAAGAAGAAGATTTTAAAGATTGCACTAATTTTAGTGGTTTTTGCCCCACCCCCCAAGCCCCAGGGGGGGCAGGGACCATTAAATCCTTATTTTTTGTTTCCCTTCACCCATAGATGCTATATGCCAAATTTGGATGAAATTGGTTCAGTGGTTTCAGAGAAGAAGCTGAAAATGTTCAAATGTTAACGCACAACGGACGACAGAGGACGGACGACGACGGACAAAAACAGATAGCAATAGGTCACCTGAGTTTACTCAGGTGACCTAAAAAGACATTGAATGCACAAAGTGAACAAACAAGAAATGTATTCAACTAACATTTTTAATAATTCATTAAACTTGACAAAAATAACAATAAGGGATTTCAGTTTGCATAAACAAATTCCAGAACTCTCATCACCCACCTATACTATTACGAAAAAGATCATAGAAGTAAAACATCACACCACTCATGCCTTATACACTGCATTTACTCATAATAAGATAATGTTTATCATCCTCACAATGTCATAACAAGAGGCCCATGGGCCACATCGCTCACCTGAGTAACTTGGGTGATGCAGTTCTTATCAGATTCCCCCTCTTGCTATACCTATCATGCCCCACTACCCCTTCCCTTTTTATGATTTTAAAAATTTATATCTACACTACCAAAGGATGCTTCCATATAACTTTCAGCTTTGCTGGCCCAGTGGTTCTTGAGAAGAAGATTTTAAAAGAATCGTTCTATATATTTCTATGTAAAACTTGGATTCCCTATTGTGGCCCCGCCCTACCCCCCGTGGGTCATGATTTAAACAATTTAATACCTACACTACCCCAGGATGCTTCCACATAAGTTTCAGCTTTCCTGGCCCAGTGGTTCTTGAGAAGAAGATTTTTAAAGATTTGTTCTATATATTTCTATGTAAAACTTGGATTCCCTATTGTGGCCCTGCCCTTCCCCCGGGGATCATGATTTTATGAATTTAATATCTACACTACCCCAAGATGCTTCCGCATAAGTTTCAGCTTTCCTGGCTCAGTGGTTCTTGAGAAGAAGATTTTTAGTTCTATATATTTCTATGTAAAACTTGGATTCCCTATTGTGACCCCGCCCTTCCCCCGGGGGTCATGATTTTAACAATTTAATATCTACACTTACTACCCAAGGATGCTTCCACATAAGTTTCAGCTTTCCTGGCCCAGTGGTTCTTTAGAAGAAGATTTTTTAGTGACCCCACCCTATTTTTTATCTTTTCTTGATTATCTCCCCTTGTAAAGGGACTTGGCCCTTCATTTTAACAATTTAAACTTCCCTTCAACAAAGGATGCTTTGTACCAAGTTTGGTTAAAATTGGCCCATTGGTTCTTGAGAAGAAGTCGAAAATGTGAACAGTTTACAAACGAACAGACAGACGGACGGACGGACGGACGACAGACAAAATGTAATCAGAAAAGCTCACTTAAGCCTTCGGCTCAGGTGAGCTAAAAATGAATTAAGCATCAAAGAATTAGTAATTCCAGTACATGATTGTCTGGAAAGGTTTTGTAATTACATTGTACTACAAAAAATAACAAGCACTTGTATATAGTCATGTTAAATTAACATTGAAGCTTAAGTTCAATATGCGAATCAACACATTGCATAATAAAATATAATACACGTAGTTACTATTATCTGAGAAACATTTTGTGATGCATATTGTTGAAAACAATAATGGGAGTCTGATGCAGTGGATATCATAACCAGCAGAATGTTAATGCATTCTCAATAAACCAATGTCACAATTCATGTCACTCTTCCGTTGCACTCATTTCACTTTCTGATGAGCCATCCATTAGTGCAGGAAGCACAGCTGCATCCTCAAAGTATACAGCCCAGTGTTGGAGGAGGTCTAAATGCAAAGTTTGTGTGTCTTTCATAGCCAAGAAACCACAACACTGAGGCCACATGGGCACATGACCCGACAACTCTGGCTCCAGCACGAAACTGGCAATACCAACAAGTAACAGCTCCAGTAACAGGCTATTGTTTTGGACCATCTCCAGGCATCCGACAATTAAAACATAAATATCAAAATTAAATTACTATATACATTATGTATGCACATTTTGTCTATAACTATGGAAGGAGGGGGGTTTACTTGTACAGTGTACATGTATATACATTTGCATATTAAGATTTTCTTTACATATGAAAGAAGAAAATAATTTATTAATGTAAAAATAAATTAAAGAAACAAGCATGTGATTTTGAAAAAAAAATATTTTTTGAGTAATATCAAAATTATCATTTTCAATGTAATTGAGATTTTAGTAAGAAAAAAAATACACATATTACAAATAAAACTTAAGCGATAACATCAATGTATAATACATGGATGCTTGTAACCAATATTTACAAGTAACTAATAAATAAAGGTTAATGTTACCAGGTATAATATATAATTATTTCATTCATGAAATCAATTTAAATAGCAGTATTATTGATTTACCTATTTGAGTTTAATGAATAAAAATCAGAGGTAAAGGCATTATCGGGTACTTTAAATTAAAACAAAAAAAAAGATGAAGCTTGTAATGACAAATATTTTTTTTTTTATCTATAATCATGTTAAATGGTGATTTAAATTAATTTATAATATTCCGATGTAATCTAATTATTTTGTTACAAGTTTACAAAAGGTTAATTTTACATTAATATTATTTTAATTAATTTGATTTTAAAAAATACAAAAAAGCATTGTCCCCACAAGAAAAATAGAAAGAATTTATATTATTTATTCTGCAAAGAACATTAATTAGATTTAGTGATGTTAGCTATTTTTAAAGAAACTAACTGTTTTTCATTTTGTTCCCCCCCCCCCCCCAAAAAAATAAAAAAAATAACAAACAAAAAAGTCGTACCAATATTTTTTTTCTGATTTTTGACTGTTATAGCACACCATACATTTGCACATGTACCAGAGTATGGTCCCTTGCATACACAAACGCTACACTCGGTTGTATTTGTACTCAGACAGAAAAATATGTTAGTATTTTATAAACACCAACATAGAAAGGTAGTGTATTTATATTTTAGATACACATTTTCTATTTTCAACTGCATACATGCCAACTTTTGAAAATTCCAATGGGGGATTTAGCGCATGACTACAATTTTCAAAGCTTTAAATTCGCGACATTTTGTCGTGAAATTGAATGATTATGAAATTATCTTTTTTTTACATTCATAATATTGATATTACTTATCAATACAACTTTTAAGGATTAATTTAATACAAAAATTATGTTTTTCTTTCCAAAATTTAAATATTTTTGATTAAATAGGTGCCTCTCTCACTAAAGAAGGGGTATTTTGTTACATATGTAAACAACATTTTTTTTTCTACCATGACAGAAAATTAAGTAAAAAATTGAAAAATGTACAACTTTTTAATCATTTTTTTCAAAGGCAAAAAATATACAAGGTTTTGATACTGTAAAATCCTGTTTCTGGAAAAAAAATAGAGATTTTTTTTCTTAATTAAATTTCAATTAATTAAAAATTCTAATAAGATATTAAATTTACAGAAATTTATACCACCTATCCAAAAAAGAATAATTTTTGTTACAGTCATGAAATTTGTCAGGCTTGATGGTGCCATGTGGGTATTTCCTTAAGTCATGCACATACCTAACACATTACTTTTGGGAGAAGGGAGGGAAAAGAAATTCTAATTGACATACATTTGATTGTTTCATCTTAATTTTTTTCAGAATATTTTAACTGGCAAACTTTACAATATTTTTCATTATAGGTAGATAAAATCAGCAGCTATGCTTTATAGTTTTCTACTTTCGTTTTCAAAAAACAATCTCTTTGGATTCCGATTTTATGGTTTGATTAGTATTTTATTGTCTTTAATTTATGTTTTCAATAAAATGACTAACTGTTATCAGGTTAATCTATGTGTTTCATCTTGCATACCCCTTAAAACTGACAAGATAATCCCCTAATTGCCCCAAGCTATAAGCTATTTGTACCTGGACAACTCCGTGCGTTCAAGCGTGAAGTGATTTCCTGTGGCTATAGGCCTAATTTACACCTGGTTAAATAAACAATGAAACTTATCTGTGTGCATTGAATAAACAAGTCTGACATTGTTATCCCGATTGTCAAAATTCAGTGGTAGGGAAACTTTTAAAATCGAAAATTTTGGTGATCTTTTTTCAAATAGGGAAATAAGGCAATTTTTTCTTTCCCGATCAGGAAGGCGGGATGAAAGGGTAAAATCGGGAGAATCCCGCCTAAATCGGGAAAGTTGGCATGTATGCAACTGTTTGACATGATGATTACCGTCCCCCTGACTTCGTGGAGTGAACGAAGTCTGTCATGTCTTTTATCAATAATATGTTTGGGAGGGGATTTAATTTTGAACAATGCATGTAAAAAGTGCACGCAAAATGAAATTTCAATTCACCCCTACCTTTTAAATGGTCAGAACTTCTATAAATATACTGTCACATTGTATGTTTTTGACTCATCCAACTTTGTTTACGTCTGAATATAAAAACCGAAACCGGAAGCGATCAAAATAGCGCCTCGAAAAACATCGTTTTATTTATTTTTCATGGTGCCCGCATGCAAACAACAGAATGATATTTTGGGAAATAATTTATCGTGCCATTTTAAACAATCTATTAAATTTTTACTCTGTTGTTTGCGTGCGGCCATATCTAAATCTTGTTTGGAATGTGAGAATTTGATGGAAATTTCTCAATTCCGGAAAAAGCACACAACTTCACATAGTGAAAACTCATCTACAAATAAAATGTTGAAAATTTTATTGCTATTTACATCAAACTGGACATCTCGTTATGTGAAAAATATACCAACTTAACGATAGCACTGGTATAAAAATATTTTAAGAGTCAAAATCAGCAAGCATCGAGCATTTAGTTAAAAAATGTGGAAAGTGGCATAGAAACAGATTTGGTTAAAACTCATATATAAATTTTCAGAACAAAGGGTATAATAGAAAAAAGCAAGCCAAAAATAATTTTTCGCATTGTTGCTATGGAAACCACGCGCCTTTCAAATAGCGTGTTTTGTACTTTATCATGACACTTGAATTTATGGTTAAACAAATATTTTTTTATCACTAGTCATTAATAAAAGCTTTTTTAATTATTATTTTATTTATATAAAAATACTCTATTTTAACAACTGTTGATTATTGAAATTCTTTTCACCCTTTGATAAATAAAACTAGTTTTTGGAGGTTAATTTTGCTTTAAAAAACAGCAAATTTGAAGTACTCTATAAGAAATCTACAACCACATTAAAGCTTATCAACATAAAATATATATTAAACAGTATTTGTTCTAGAAGAATCAAGAAAAAAATCTGCAGGCAACTTAAGCATTTATATATGATAACTGATTTAAATCCATAATTTTCTGTCACTTTTGCTTCAAATTACCTCCCTTTGGTATAGCTCTCTAAAATAGGAGGAATAAACGGTAGTTTGCTTACATTGTTTTCAATAACAGTGTACAGAAGACTAGCAGAAAATTACTAACTTGGAGCAGTCTGAGCCTCAGTTTTGGCGTTTTCATGAGTCCTAATTACGGTGAGTGACTGAAATTTTTACAATTTACCATTACAACAGTTAGTGAAGAATCTTTAACATAAATTATAATAATACCATGCAGTAAAATATGTAACACTTGGCAGGTGTAGCTTATGTATTTCAATTTAATTCTGATTGATTACTAGTATATATGTTAGCATTACTTTAGTATTTTATAATTAAAAAGAAAAGATTATGCATTATATGAGGAACCAGGAGGAGGGGGTATGCCCCCCCATAATATTGCCGATATTAAACTATAATATGATAAAATGAAATTAAATTCCCCAATATCGATTGTTTCTGCGGGCCTAACGTGAAAAAGTTGGTCATGATCAGTTACATAACTGTATCCCAAATCATAAAGTTTAATTTGAATTTAGTTTAATTTTGATTTGTTGTATTCACGGCATGTGTGTAACCAAGTCACTCACCAGCTATAATGATTATAACTTGAGTGATGGTCGGGTAAATAAAAATTCTGTATATAATAATAGATATCTTTATATACCATTTAAGATAATACCTGCTTTTTACATAAAAAATTATGAATTTATGAAAACCAACACTATAATGAATTATTTGTAAAATGGAATGACCTTTGTCAGAGGCGTAGTCACAAACTTAAAAGTGGGGGGGGGGGGCTCAACTCCAGAAATTCTTTGACAAGCAAAAAAAAAAAAAAAAAATTGAAAGTTCCACAAACCCGAATATCCAATTTCGTGGGGGGGGGGGGGGGGGGGGGGGGCAAGTATTCCTTCAATGAACATTTCCTATAGTAAAGTTTATGTTGGGAAAAAGGTGGAGGGGGGGGGGGGGGCGGCACAGGTCTTGACGATTTAATTACTATATTACATTACTATATAATACAACTATTACTTAAAGAGAAATGCTTACTCAGTTGTTGAACTTAAAAAAAATGCCATAAAATGAGGTTAAATATTATTTCAAAATAGCTGTGATTTTGTTCTTCATTAAAAAGTGGGGGGCACAGACATACTCTTGCCCCACCAGATCTGAAAGTGGGGGGGGGGGGGGGGGGGGCTAGTGTCCCCGCTGCCCCCCCCCCCCCTGTGACTACGCCTATGTTTGTTATGGCGTCCGTAAAAAAAAAAGGGGGCAGGGGGTTAACTCTGTACTTAATATATTTTAGTTTAGGAAAGGGGATTACCTTGGAAGTATTGTGATACAGACAAGTGTATTATGTAGTGGACTAGTGGTAACTGAATTGTATATATACCACAGTAGAATAATTAATTTTAAAAAAAATTTTGCTGATGTCATCCAGTGTTTACTTATAAAAGAAAATTCATATTCAGCTAACATTTTCTCCGGTACCACTGAACTAATTTAAGCCAACTAGGTTCAAATAATAAGCATCATTAGATTTAAAGCACGTAAATTTATGAAAAGAATATCTATACTCCATTTTTTGTCTCTTGGGGGGGGGGGGGGGGTATTGGAAAGAAATGAAAACCATAATCTAGAGTTTTGACAAAACCTAGAACCAATTGACCTTTTTATTACAAGTTTTTTGAATTTAAAGAATATCTAAAATCAATACGGTCTCAATTTTGTGTTGTATACTTCTGTTTTTAGAATGAAATTCGGCACTTTGAAGCCAAACTCGGAAAGAAGCAGAAACAGAATGGATGAGCTGATATAGAATTAGACAGGAAAAACATGTAAATAATACATTTAGTAAAAACGTTAACTTTTTAAAATAAAATGATTAACCATTGAGATTTCTTGGAATTTAATTGATTCCAATAAACATGCTTTCCATTCATCATCATTGCTCAAGCTCAACTAGAAATGGTTCTAAGTAAGTTGTATAATATCATTACATTTTAATTTTATCACATTTCAGATTATCATTATGAGAATACATTATTACAGTACAGACCATTGATGCTGGAAGTGAGTGGATAGTGGATAGAGACTCGGGGATCCAGAAAATAGATCCATAAATTGTACAGAGTATTCATGAAAGTGGATCAAATAAAAATGTTCAATCCAAAAGTAACATTCTTTGTTTGTCTGTTAGCATTTTTTTTATTGATGTAAATCTAATAACTATCAAATTTTAGCATGCAGATTCATAAATAGATAGTAGAAGAATCTGAAACATATCTTTATATTCTGCATTTTGAAGTATTATGATTAATACAAGGTCAATATTAAATGATTAATTAATTTCAAAACTGACAAAATGTTTTTGTAAGAAAAAAGAAAGAGCGCTAATTTATATATTGTACCTCATGTACCACTGATGTTGGTGTGAGTGAAATAAAAATAATGATGATGATGAACTAGTTAAAAGTCGGACGACACGTTCCTCAAATTTATATTTTTTGTATCTCTAGGTATTAGGCCACACCAATTTAATTTCTTGTTCGTCGGACATTTGATTTAAAAAAAGTACAAGCGGGCAAGTGGTAAAATGTTAATATTATTACTTTTTTCTGGCCAATTGTTTTAGGCGGAGCGCCGTGAAAAAATTTGAGCGGACAATTATATTTTTCTGATTTACAGAGTTAGCAGATTAAAAATACAATAAACAGAAATGACACAGAAAATAGCACAGAATTCCTATGATGCGGGAAATTTAAATTAATATTATTTGTATCGGTTTGTTTAGATACGAGCGCGCGGGTCCGACGAACAAAATTTTTAATGGTGTGGCCTTACACATGTATATATAAAATATTCATATTTTTCCTTCTCTTCTGATTTCTACATTGCTTTCAAAATGTTTTTAAATATAAGTACAATAAAAATTTCGATATATGCCATTCAAAGATTGCCCAATAGGGTTTTAATGAATTTCTTTTAGGGTCAGTTCAAATTTAGACATTCATACATATTTAGCCCTTCCAGATTTTTTTTTAGGCACCAGTAGCTACTGAGGTCTTAGCTGTCCTGCAATATTGTTTCTAAATTAGGACAGTAGGAGAATATATCATCGGTTCAATACCAAAGACAGACATGGTATCGTTTTTGAAAGTGCACACTGAAAGAAATACATAGTGATTTTAACTAGTGTGCCTCGTAAAGCGTTTGTAGTGATTAGTAATCTTTCTGTTTACTGTCTAAGATAGTTAGAAGTGGAGCGGGGGTTGTATAGATACTTAAATACCTAATGAAAGTTACTTATCAATTCTAGATTTACTAATCTTATCTAGTAAATCTAATCAATACCCAGTAAAACTACTTTTAAGGTAGTGATTGTATGGACAGTAAATTTACTAGTCTTCTTAGTACTTCAACTAGTTTTTTTCAGTGCATGGTGTGGGGTACATGTAGGCATTAAAAAAACTGCAAAAAAAAGTGGGGAAATTCTCCAAACTCGGGGGTGGGGGTAAACATCAGGTTATGTTGAGAAAAAAGTTTGGTTGGGGATGTCATCCTGATGCTACATGCCTGATTGACATGGTTTAACTTTAAAATTATGTGAGCTGTCATAGTGACTCTTTCTCAAAAACTAGAATTATTGTGAGCAAGCTCATAAAATGATACCAACCCTCCTGCTATTGCATTAAATGTTTTTTATTGCAAAAAAGGTCCAAATATTAATTTGAAACCTATTAAAATTTTGCTAGTGTAGATGTACTTACCAAAAATGACTATGACAAATACTCAAGTCATAAGTAGTAAAACCGTTGTGTTGAGCACAAACTCATATAGTACACTTTTACTGCAGTGACCTTGAAAAAGCTATGTCCTTGAGTCAAGGTCAAACATGTCCAAATGAACTTTGGTCAAGGTCATGACAAACCTACAGTTCAAAAATAATTCCCGAGATGAAACCAAGTCTTTTCATTAGAATGTTACAGAATGGGCGAAGATTGCACTTTTCTTCTACCAATGACCTTGAACTTGTTCAAATGACCTTGAGTCAAGTTTTTGACAATCTCTCGATCACAAGCAATCTTAATATCAAGTATGAACTTTCAGTGGCACTTCATTGAAATGTTATGGACAAGTCAAAATTTTACATACATATGGATCGGTGAACAAGGTGATTACTACCCCCCCCCCCCCCCCCCCCCCCCTTTTCAAAGTTTCGTTTGTGAGGAATATAAAATTCCTTTTGAAATTGAATGGGCATTTATTTATCAACAATAGTAAAATTATGAGTATGCATTGATCAGAACCAATATGACCAATATAATGGACACTGTAAATGTATTCAAATTACCCCCACCCCTTCAAAAAAGCTTATAAATGCCAGATTATCACACATTTTAACCATTTGTAACTTTTTTCTACTAAAGTTGCCTGCAAATTTTATTGTATAGATATGACATATAGATAACCCGTAACAAGATCACAACGTTCATTTTTCCAGCAGTGGTTGTAGATTTTGTGTATATAGTTATAAACATATGTAACTTTTTTCAAAATTAATAAGCATTGACGCCATGTTCTTTTCCCGTTGTCATGGCAACAATATCAGTACAGAAATTTTGTTTTTCCTGTTTTTTAAGAATAAAGTAATTCCACCTTTCAACAAATAAAGTAACCAAAATACCTCATCTTATCACGTTCAGAAAAAATATTCATAGAAAAATGTCTAAAAATCATTGATTTTCATAAGGATTTTTGAGCCCGTTGCTAAGGAAATGAATTTCCTTGGATACCAGTCCCTTCATACGTTCAAAAAAAATTTTAATTGTGTTTTAGCATTAGGTAGGACAAAATCTTTCATATACCAAAAGCTTTTGAAAAAATAAAATTTTGACTTTCCATTCAATGCTCGATGCTTGCTGATTTTGACTCTTAAAAATATTGGGCAGCTCATATATGCTTACTGCCCCTGATTCTTTAATAGCTACCCATTTTATACGGTATAAACTGGGTTGGAAAACCCAGTTTATACCGTATAAAATGGGTAGCTATTAAATTCATTCCTTAAATAAAAATATTATTAAAGAAAAAGTAATAAACATATGCTTTTGAAATTTAAAACATAGAAAGAGCAAGAGCCATCTTATGCATAAAATGGCCCTGTACTTATATCAATTAATTAACTATCACCCTCTTTCACATTTCATATATCAAAATAAAGTATACACTTTCTGCTTTCATATTGTCTATAAAAAAAATTTCGTTTTGAGAATCCAGATATTGGAAAACAGGTTTGAGAATTGCAATGTTCTTGAAATTTGCAGAAAACATGCGTATTTGACTACCTTCAGCAAAGAATTAAAATACGAGCACAGCCCACGATCCAAAAAATAAAACATGTTTTTTGATCTTCAAAAACAGAGCTTTCATTATGTATTTGCTCATTTTTGGATCAGAGGTTGTGCTATATATGAAATATTGAAATAATACTTCAACTTTAGGTCATTTTCAAAGGAATTTACAGGATATGAGGAAAATGACGCGTCACAATTAATAGATACGTGGTCACCAACACTCCAAGTGATAAATACTGCATTTGCAACCTAAACTGATTGGTTTTGATTTTTCAGAAATTCTCAGGGCCAAATAAGGCCCAAAGTGGTTCTTGCTCTTTCAGAATATCTCCATTATGTACATCATATTTTGTAATACTCTATAAAAATAGTAAAATTTGCTAATTTTTTACATTTTGAGATGCTCCCTCTGGTAACAAGACAGTAGAATTTTATGTTTCTTAGATATATTGTATATTATAGTATTACTCATCAAATAATATAGTTTGAACAAAATGTCTATTGTAGTATTTGTATAATTTGCTTTAAAGTGCTTTAAAGTGCTAAAAATTGGCATTTTCCTATATAATCTTATAGTAAATGTACCTGTATTTTGAGACAGTCCCTCAAAAATACCTGGACAGTAGATTTCCCCCAAACTTTGCATGTACACTGAAGTTAATGTAAGTTATAAATGGTATAAAAATGAAGAGTTTCGCTATTGTAATTTTCATACAATAAAGCTATAGTCGGCCCCCTTAAATAATGTTACTCCAAACATTTAAGTTCATAAAATACTGAAAATTTGGAAGAAATGTATTGTTTTTCTGATAAAAACGTCTCTCTTAGCATTTATGAAAAGAGGAATAACTCAATTTTCTTTTTCAACTTGGAAAAATAGAAAATTGAGTTATTTCCATTTTTAATATATCAATAAATTTGATCAATGCGGCCATTTTTGAACTGATGCGGCGGTGCCTGAGAAACTATTGATTGATTTTTTTTTTGCCCTACATGTACACAAAAGGTATGGTTGTACATATTGATAAAAGTTAAAACAGCAAAGGAAATTCTGGTCAATACAGTTGAACTATTTACCACTTTACCACTTTTGAAAGTAAATTTGTTGTGATTTTTTGTGAGTTTTCTTGACTGAATTACAAAAAAGAAATTTCAGAACAATAAAGTACTTTAAGATTCCTTGAAAATTTAAAACAATTTATCAATTAATTAAATGATTTCAGTATGATGTTATGTTTGACTTACAATGCCAAGATAATTCTAGAGTCGTGGCTCTAGAATTATGTTGACATAAAGACATATTTTTTTTCTAAATAGTACATAAAATGTATTTTTAATGCAACTACCAATTAACCATTATATGGAAGTGTGAAAAAAATTATTTGTCTTTGTTCCTTCATAGGTAAAGTCCGGCAAGGGTCTAGGAGATAATTGATTATGCTAGGTGAAGCCTTAATTAAGTGTTCTACCTGTTAGAATTGAAAGACGGTAGAATTGTTTGACTAAAGTTTCAGTTAGAGAGAATTTATATGTTTGGATTTTCTGATTATCACAGATCTTACTGTGTTGGCAAAAATTTCACTGTGTCGCACGCATAAAATTTGAATTGTTACTGTGTCAAAGAAAATTTTACTGTGTTGGGAGCAACACAGTAAAATAGTTCATGGAGAACCCTGGATATACTGTAAATCACTTTTTATTCGCAAGAACTTTATTTTCGCGTATTTATGCGAGACAGTGTGCTCGCGGAAATTTAATTCTTGCGTATAATAATATTCCTTAAGAATATTTAGAGCAATAACCACATTTCACGAAAATTTTGTCTCGCTAATCAAGAGTCAATGACTATCTCGCGAAAATAAGGTGTCGCGAAAATTTAGTGATCTACAGTTGATGACAAACTACCTCTGAAGTGAATAAAATTGATGAATGACGACCAGGATTGGGATGACATATCGGATAAGGAAGAAAAGGCTGATGAAGATTCGGATTTAGAGGACCTGCAGGGCTCTCGATTCTCTAAATCTGGGCCCGATATTCGGCCCCGTTCCCAATGCAAAAAAGGTACCTTTTTTCCCAAAAGATACACAGTAGGTGTAAATTTCCCAATTTCCATAGCAAAATATTAATTAAAAAATAAAAGTGCATGAAACTTAATCGCAAAAAAAAAACAAACAAAAACACACTTGCAAATGAAAGTGAAACTGTACGACTATTTTATTAGTTCGCGCCAAATGCATTCATAAACTGGTTTGGGGAACCAGGTTATTGTTTTTACAAAAATGTGTACTAACTAAGAGTGCAAAGTATCTTGTCATGTAGTTTCGACAAAAAACATCATTGTGGTTTCAAAAATAGACATTTCATTTTAATACCCACGCTTTGGCATGTTCAGTCTCGCGCTGTATTGGTAACATGTAATGTAAAATATTAAATATACATATCAAAATTATGCATCATTCAAATAATATTTCCATTTCTTTGTTTTCTCTTTGTTATGGTATGTCTGCCCATAAAATTTTAATGGTTAAAAGTACAAAAATTGAATTTATTTTCATTTAATTAAATTTAAATTTACCCATTATTTCCAAAAATGTATAGTCCGCCATATTATATAAGATGGGAGACATAAATAGACAGAAGCATATGTCAACATAAAAAAAATGGTACATTTTTTGTAGACAGCATCATGAATAAAATTGATTATTATGTAAAAACTAAGTCAAATGCATAATTGTGATGCTAAAAATTCCCAATACTTGCTACTTACAAAATACTTTTGAATTGTGAATATAAGAGGAAATATTTTTCAGTAGAAGTACAATAAAGAAAATGCCTGAATGAAGCTACATGAGTAGGCGTTATTGCCCATGTCAACATTTTTTATACGCCCGTCTTAAGACGGGACGTATTATGTTATAGGCTTCGTGTCCGTCTGTCTGTCTAGCTGTCCGTCTGTCCGTCCGTCCGTCTGTTAGCTTTTCTCGTGTCCGGCTCATAACTTTAATACTATAAGGCCTAGAGTTATCAAACTTTGTCAGCTGATACATCTTGGGTAGAAGGTGTGTCGCGCACAAAAAGTAGGTCGCTCTGACCTATAATTAAAAAGTTATAGCCAAATATGGAAAAATCCTGTCCGGTCCATAACTTGAAAACTATTGGACTTAGAATCATCAAACTTGGCCACTTCATGCATCTTAGGTAGAGGGTGTGTCGCGACCTATTTCAAGGTCACTGTGACCTTTAATTTAAGTGAAATTTAAAAAAAAATGTCTTTTTTTCTCTTCATTTACACACTCCAAAAAATGTAAAAGTATTGCACTATTCTTATTAGAAAAATGTTAAATCAAGAAAAATACTTATTTTTTTTAGCATATACTTGACAGCAATCTATAACAAATGTAATGTATGTTAAAGAAATTCCACCACTCCCATGAGTTTAATTATCAAGCACTGGTCAAGAAGAATTTTGATAACAGAAAATTGCATGTCAAATTAGAGAGAGAAATTAATGAGTTTAGTGTGAGGAAGAGCATCGGTGCTATCTATATCCCTTGAGTATTGGGCCAAATGGGTAATCCTGTTGGATTAAAAATAGCTCTTGTTGGCTAGCATAAGTTTTTAAATGAATTTGATGAGAAGTAAATAAAACTAATTTGATTTTGCATAATAAACTGTTTTGATATTACATAATATTATGAACTTTAAAAAACTAATTTTATAAGGGTGGGGTGGAATCAGCATGTCCATATGAATTGCATATTAAAACCTGTCTGCCATTAAATCTAACAAAAAAATCATTGAGGTTTTATATGTTTTAAAAATGCTTTATGGTAGATATTGCAGATCCAATAATCTCTTGGGAGTAATGAGTAGACAAGCATCCAGTTAAAGATTAATTAGTGTGTTCAATGTAGAAAGGCTATAGCTGTCTCAATTATTTCTTCAGAGCATTATCTTAACTGACAGTGTATCCTTTGGGAATTAGACAGAAGAACTGTTGGTCATTTTATATTTGATGGCCAGCCTTTCATTTTCAAAATTAAGGGTACTTACCACAAACAAAAAATGGATGCGCGGGTTGATATACATTTTTTGACTGAATTTGATTTGTAATGACATAAATAATAAATCCCTGAAATATAAAGAAATTGTAGGTTCTCCTTGGTGCTTAGATTTTAGATTTTATTTTGCCTACTATATAGGTCTAATTCCATACAAAATTTTGCACAATTTTTTAACTTCATGACAAAATCTTATAAAATTTTCCCACTCTACTTGGTAAACATTATTCAGGTTGTCAATTTAAATGTAAATCTATGAGAAATAATGCCAATTTCTGAAAAAAAGTTTGTTTGTGTTATTTATCCTTAATTAGGTATAGATTAAGTTGTTAAGCCTAATTTGATATTGTTTAATATGATAGGCATTTGGCAAGGTCTAGCACAACCAGTATAGAAATCTATGAATGATGCAATACATGTATATGTTATAATTAATGCCTACACCACAGGAGATGGATAAACAAATTTTTTAAGGAGTTGAAAAATCATGGAAATCTAAAATCAAGGTTGGCATGATTTTCTTGCACTTTTGATTGTTTAAGATAATTGTAATTTTTTGACGGGCGTATCATGCTGTGGCGTGGCACTTTATTTAAAGATTGAATAATTGATTAAATAAAGGAAATATGCATTTTTGAAAATAATTTTTCCAAAATGTATTGTTCTGTTGGGTTTAGATTTAATTTATTTTTGCAAAAACCTATGACATCACAGGAGGTTGGAATTTCCTTAACTCTTTGAAAATTAATCGAGTTGATTTCATGATAATTCTACTGGAATGTAAATTTCACCAAGCGAAAGATCAGGAACCAAGCTAGGGGCTTTGTATGCATGCAAATGCCCTGGCAAACCCAATAAACTAGACAGTGATTCCTTGAATAAATAAAAAAAAATGTGTTTGAAACTGGTTGATTGCTTGTCGATGAGCACTGCACATCTGACCAGCACCTTATATATCCTGACCTAACAACTACTTTTCATTATACTTGCACATGCCGAAATAGTTCAAACAATACAACTAATAGAAATTGATTTCATTTAATTTGAAATACCTTGTCAGATTGTAACATTTATGTCCGTTTTTCTTAGGAAATACAATAACAAAGTAATGCTTCAAAAAAAAAGTAATTAATAAATACCTAGAAGATAAAAGGCATATGAAAAGTGTACATGCACATCAAAGTTTAAGTAGAATAGAAGATTTGAATTGATTTCACTCTCGTTGCAACTGAACCAAAATTTATCTCTAATTCAAAATTTTAATAAATCAGTACAAAAAATGAAACTGACCAGAGAATAGACTGTTTGCATTAAAAAAAATTATCGCCTCAAACCAAATACTTTTTCATTCCTAGTGCACTGAACAGGTAATCCATATACTGTAAACGTATTACATTTGGCTGTGTATTCTTTTTAGCGCTTTTGGCCAAAAGAAACTTCCGCTAATTCAAGTACAACGCTAAATGTCTTTCAGATATATACATAATAGAGAACATAAGGAACTGCGCTAATTCAAATCTACGCTAACCTGTTCCAAATTCAATTTCCGCCAAATACAGTACACGCTAAATATAATATGTTTACAGTAACTGAGATATCACTGCTATACATACCGTGTCGCCGTTTTTTTTTGGCGGGACACAAATTTGGTGATTTTAGGTTGCCAAGTTTTACCCTTAATTTTGGTGGATGATATTTTGGTGAATTCAAATTTATTACCGTAAAGTCGCAGGTAAAGACTGCATTATTGTTACGATCACACACCCTCCCAAACTGGTCAAAACTGTATGGAAATCCTGGGGAAAACGCAGATACTAAAGATAAATCGCACCCCTAATATGCAAATGCAGATGTAGCTCTTATTTTAACTGCACAATTAATTGATTTTAAAGAAATTAAAATATCATTTTAAAAAAGAAAGTAGGACACGAACTTATTTTTTTTCTATGCAAAATCAGTTTATATATAAGCTACATTTATTTTACATTTGATTAAGTCTATGTTGTATTTCAGTTGTTATTTTATAATATAAATTCATAGTTTAAGTATGTTAATATTTTTTTCTTGATCACCCCAAGCATGTTGCGACATTTTGCTGACAATGCATTCCAAGCGATGTCTGTGTTTACCATGTTTAAGTAAACAAAACATGCCAAGCGCAATTACTTTTACACACATGTATTGATTGATATTTAAGAAATAAAGTCTGCGTTTTCGTGAATGTTGCAGAATAACCTCCGAGGTCGAGAAATGTTGTTTGAAAGATAAAAGCCGAGGGGTTAGCCAAGGCTTTTATATTTCAAACAAATTTTGAGACCGAGGAGGTTATTCTGCATCATTCACGACAACAAGGACTTTATTTCTATTCTACCAAGGGCGATAAATACGGCCGATTGTTTCCTCTATAGAGAAACGAATTAGGTCACCATGTCTCGATAACGCTGTTCTATTTAACACCAGAGAGAAATTTTGTTGACTTATCTATATATGGAATGCAGACGATTTGAGCTTTCATTGCATTAAAATAGCCTTTTTAAATTACAAATTTGTTCGTAATATGTATTGATCAGTAAAAATGAATCTATACAATAACAAAATCATGTTCTTGTTTTACTGCTAAAATCACGTTGTTTAATTAATGTGTAGGGAGGTCCGTGGAATAGCCCCGCTTAGCTATAAAAACCGACATTCATCCGCAACTTGATGCAATTTACAGTGTTTATACTGCAAAAGACGACACATCGGTGCGGTCTAAACATTCTACAGCCAAACATGCATTTGAATTGTCCAGATTTGATACGTGTTTCTGATCTGATAATTTTTTGATGACGTTCGTGATTTATTGGAGAATAATGTCCGCCGGCTTCCTTTGAAGTTTTCAATAACCGTGGTAGAATAGGTATTAAATTATAACAAGAAGATTTAGTGTAAAACATTAATTGTTGAATTACGAGTGTGCCATGTAGAATGACAGATGATTTGAAACCATTGTCAAACAAACATTACCTTTATTACTTGAGGCAATTAGGATTGACTGGAATAAGAGGTTTGGCAGTGATGTAATCTAAATTAAGAAATAAGATAAATATACAGAACTAAATATTTTTGTTTATTCAAATTAATGTTAATAGTATAGATATATCTATACTGTATAGGGGGAAAATAACTCGCGGTGTTAATATTCGCTACATTCACGGTGATAATAAATCCGTGAATTCAAGAAACAGTGAATAATTTTTCAATAATCTCCATGTTTTATTTGGAAATTTGAGAACAGAAGTACGATAGGTTTAAATACATGAACCACAGTACTGGTCATTTCAGTAATTACGAGTAGTACTTGTCATTCAATTATTTTAATTAGCACGCTTTAAATTAATTCAAGTCAACAGATAATAACCTGTATTTATTAAAAGGCTTTAATAGCCAACGGTACATGTTTCATTAATCAAAACACTTGGCCATGAGTTTTGATTACCCTTGCGTAACTAATGTTACCACGCACGGTGTGTACATTACCTGCATTATCGTGCATATTATAGTTTTTATTGACATTTTGATTTTTAAAAAATCATTAAAATAACTATCGAACTTACTGAAGATTTGGAAGGATATCATAATATTTCGGCGACCTACATTAACATGATTAACACATTACCGTCCAGTGGGTTTTTTTTCTCCACGATGTATTGAAGATCTTGGGGTGTACATGCACTCATCGTACTAGAATATAGTAAGTCATTTGACGTTTATAGTCAAGGACGTTTGATAACTGCACCTGTTTTAATTAATCGTCAATTATTTATTAAGTCTAACTACTTTATATTTACCTACCCTGTTGTTCGTAAAATAAAGATATAACAATGATGAATGTCGTTTACATGTAGCTATTGATTAAACGGATATAG
>NW_026938840.1:0-8897 GCF_032062105.1 Saccostrea cuccullata
GCTGGCTATGACGTGACATCTCTTGAATCTTGATTTATTTTACGGTAGTACATAATTTATGTTCTTATTTAATTTACAAAATAAGGAAACAATTTTCTACTAATGTTTTTAAAACAACGACCAATTTCATATCTATGCTGAATTGATATAAACTGATAAATAATAAATACATCGTGAAGTACCGTTCAACAACTTAATAAATTGAGATGTTCCCGTTGGCCGTTAATGATCTACATAATTATGTATTTTTAAAAAGTAAGTTATAACTCTTAAAAGATTTATTTAATCGTGTTAATTCAGGATTACAGCATTGTCAGTGACCAAAGGATTTTCTAAGAGATTTTTTATTTTATTTTTCCCTACAGGATTTGTAGATAGCCTGTCCACTTTCAAATGAAAATAGGGATCTGCCTTGCACACCAAACTCTATGGAAACTGTTTGAGAACATGTACCATGTCATGTACCATCTGGTATGATAAGTCAAATGTGAAACAACAATGATTGGTTACAAACCTGCACAGGAAGTGCCAAGTGGTGTGTCCCATGTATGCACGGATGAGTTGCACATGACTGGATTTCAATGATTTAATTATCATGTTTAAAACTCAATTTTTTTCAAATATACTGTGTATATCCAGATTGTGATTATTATCAACTTTTGTATATCATAACTCAAAAGACAAACTGTCAATATAAATATTAAATAATTTAATATGACTGTAATGAAATATTATTAAAATCATTGCTATATTTGAGACTTTTCCCCTTTTTTATTTATTAAAAAGGTTATTCAAATTAAGGCAGTGAAAAGCACTGATAATTAACATTAATTGTGCATGGTTTAAAATTGTATATGAGAGTTACTTCTTGAAATTTTTGAAGGTGATTTTACAGTTTAAAAAGTCATCCTTTTCTATAGTGAGTTTGTATAAGTGAGCACTGTCTTTTTAAAATGATTATTTTCAATGTAATCAATCACAACTGCAAAGTACAAAATAATAATCTCTGAGCATCATGTTGAATCTTATCAGCAGCCTTGAAGAACAAACACTAGTAAGTAATTATTTTATATATACAAGTTCTACTGCCACTATGATTAAACTGTTTGATCTTTAACCCACTGCCTAAATAGAAGTTTTAATAACTTATTAACTTACTGTAGCTCAAAACACACAGGCACTTGTAAATCTTAATTCTTTTTAGCTCTTCTGAGCCAAAGGCTCAAAGAGCTAATGCTATGGCCATTTGTGCGGTGTGCGGTGTGCGTTAACTTTTTAGAATATGGGCCATAACTCAAGAACCCTTTGGCCAATCAGTACCAAATTTGTCACAGGGTATCCTTGGCCCAAGGGCTACCATTTATACTAAAATAAGGGTTGGGACCCTAAAACAAAGGGGGGATAAACAGGAAAACAAAACCAAAAGTACTAGTTGCTAAAAAATCTTCTTCTCCAGAACCACCAGGCAGATTTTCACCAAACTTACATACAAGGATCAGGGTTGGCATGTGCATATATCTGCTGTGGATAAATCCGTTTATTACCATTATTATATTTAATTTTTCATGGAACAAGTCTTGATAATTTGTTGGTTTCTTTAATACTCAAGAAAAAAGATAGAAATTGTCCTAAACATATTTGTTTACGGTGGGTCTATTTTCTGTGGCGATAGAAGTTATTTTCAAATGGGGCACTGCAAGGAGGATGCTTAGCATTTAATTTGAAAATGTTAAACAATATGCAGTGCATGAAAAATAAATTGTAATTACATGTCTTACATTCGAAAAGTTGGTACATATGTCTATTTTGTTTAGAAGTTAGATAGAAAAAATAGGCAGTTATAGGATATCCTTCATGTACCTCACATAAATAGCTAGAATGTTTGCAATGACCCACACATTGTATGGAGTAATGTTTGGACACAAAAACGCATCATGTCTCATTATGTTGACAACGTTGTAAGCTCTCGCTCATTGAACATACGAAGCTTGATAAAATATAATGAGTTGTTTCTATGAAATTTAGAAGCGAGCACAATGTTTGCAAAGAAAGGTCCATTGCATATATGCTATGTCTATCATCGCAAAAAAAGTGAGTGCTAACCCCCCCCCCCCTCCCCCGAAAATCCTATGTTTGTTTTTCAAAATAGTGTCAAAGATTAAAAAAAATTGCATTACTAAGTATGTGATGGAACATGTACTAGCCTTATAATACCACTTGTTATAAAAATATTTGGTTGCCCTCTCTCCCGATCTACTGCCTAGAAATGGCCCGACTCATTTTTTTAACATTCCATTACACAATATTTTTTTCTTTTTCTTCCGTCAACAATTCTGTTTAAATTTTAAGGATTTTTTTTTCTCACCTATAAATACGGACCCAATAATTTTTCCCCGAGTTGGGAGGACCATTAAACATCATTTTAAAGATGTTTATAGGTTGATTTTTTTCTCTTTACTTTGTACAATTGTAATTTTGAAAATATGGGCAAATAGAAAAAAAAAATTATTCATTAAATCTCCTAACCCACTCTGAATGATTTCATGCCTTTTCAACTTTTGCTCCTCTGTAATGAAAATATTATAAATGCATGTTTATTTGACACAGTATACGAGGGGTGATCAAAAAGTAAACAATATCTTAGGTATTTGATATTTATATTATTGTTGAAATATTCAAGTATTTTTCAAAGTGTAAAATTCTAATTGAAGGTCTTTGATAGCATATTGCTTTATTAAAAACACATCCCTTTTCAAACTTGCTTTCACCGGGCAACATAACAAGTATCATATTTAACCATCTGCCTTCCTTCACTAAAACGATATCCAATCATTGATTGAAATTATAGGAAGCCATTTAATAAACTGCTTCACATGAACAAATTCTTATACGCTACTTCAAAGGTATTTCTAAGATATACATGTGCCACGAGTTCCACTGAGACAACCATTTTTCGTCAAAAGTACCTGAATAATGACGTCATTTTCAGATTGTGACATCACAAACAAGGATCAAAACTTCTGTATATGCTATTTATAGAACTTGTGTTTGGCTATCTAATCTGAACTGTGGTTTTGTAGATATAGAGATGTTTCGCGAAATTTTTTATAACGCTTCGTACTAGTAGGTACTAAAACAAGGTCATTCGTATCAATTTTATGTCTAATTTCTTTGTGTTTTATTGTAGATAATTAAATTTTAATAGATAATATAATTTATCTGTGGCAAACTTACAAACTCTTAATTTTTAACTTTGATGGTGCTCATTTTTCCTTACCTGGAATCAAAGAGTTAATTTTTTTTTTATATCAATACGTAAACTATATAACAACTGTTCGATAATAATACTAAAAAAATTACTTCAAGCCACACTATAACACCTTTCCTCTTTTAAAAGTGTTCATATTATTTGAAATATTTTGCAACTGTAATTCTCTTCTACATTTAAAGATTGTTATGCCCCTCCATATTAAGAAGAGGTCTGGAAAACAAGATTCTGTGCTAAAAATAGACCACGTGCTGCTATCCATGAACTACTTTCATGGTTCTTTACACTCTTTTTGAAGACAATGGTACCTTGTTTTGAACTTGAAATTATCATTTAAAAGTGCAAAATTTAGACATTTTCTCAACAAATGGTTGTAGAGAGAACATTAATGCACAGTTTGCATATTTTTTTGGATTTTTTAAGGCTCTGCTGAATTCTGTAGCTGCGCAGTTCTAAGGAGCATATCAAAAGCATTTTTCTGCAAAAGTATAGATTATATATGCACAACATGCATTCGGTTATGCATATTTATTGTATCTTTATCAAAAAGACTTAAAATTTGATCAAAATATAATGTATTTTAGCCATTTGAAGAAATGTTTACATTTTGCTCTCACTGCACTATAAGTGGCCGTACATCCCCCTTAAGTGTTGACACCTTTTATGAAATAATTTATACATAACATTTGATAAGATAATAATTTGAGCTTGCAGCATGATCTTGAATCTATTTCCTTTTTACCCTAGAGAGGTTTTAATGTGTAATTATTATCCATAATAAAATAACCAATTATGGTGATTTTATAATGAATAATTATTACACAACCCCAATTTTCAATGCCTATATTATGTATATATTTGCAAAAAAAAGGGGGGGGGGCTAAGCCTCCCCTAGCCCCCGGTTCCGACGCCTATGAATGTCCATGAGTCAAAAGATTGGTATCAGAAAGGAGTAAGCCATGGCTGGACATATTTTTTTTAGGAATTAATGGTAGTGATGTTGTAAACAAATTTATGGATTTTGGTGATGCTTATATTTTAAATAGTCTAATGCTTTGATGTTTTGAAGAATGTAGATCAGGATGTAGAAATGAAAAAAATACAAGGCTTGTAATATTCCTGTATTGTATAATTTAAATAATAAGGTAGAAAATAAAAATATTCTCACAGAAAATTGGTTTAAAAGTGGAGTTAAAAATATTGTAGATTTTTTGTCAGAAGATTACAATTTCTTATCAAAATTTGCCTTCCAAGAAAAATTCAGTATTTCCAATGTTGGCTTAATGCAGTATAATAGTACATTTTCTGCTATTTCTAAATTTTTAAAGAATATGTCAATAGATGGAATGTATTTGAGAAAACAATGTCAGCCAAATTTACTATTTTATCTTGAATATATTTTTCACTATGAAAAATGTACAAACAGAATTTACAACTATATAAACAAAAATGGTATAATTCCTACAGCAAATCCAAAATGGAATCAAGACCTATCTCCCTTGGGAGTGACAGATATTTGTATAAAAGATGTTTTTAAAGTTTGTTTTAAGACTACTTCTAATTCTTCTGTACAGTGGTTACAATATAGAATTTTACATAGGATCATCCCTGCAGATTCTTATCTTAAGAAAATCAATATAAAAACTACTGATGTTGGTAAGTTTTGTGCTCAACAAACTGAAACTGTACTGCATGTATTTGTCAATTGTGACCATATGATATCTTTATGGAGGAACTTGAGTTTACATATATACAGAACAATTTCAATAAGAATTGCATTTAATGTTAAAAATATTATCTTAGGTGAATCACCACTTACTAAGGATAACAGAATTGAAAACTTTATGATATTATACTCAAAACAATATATTTTTTCATATTAATTGCTACCAAAATACCTTCATTTTTTGGTTAACTAAGCTATTTGAAAATGAAATACAATATTGAAAGATGCATATTTATCAATTCAAATCTACATGTACATTATTTTGAAGAACAATGGATTTGGTGGAAAAATATTTTTGAACAAATGTAAGATTATGTGATAGGCTTTAACTTTTAGCTTGTATGATAGAGATAATTGTTGCTTAACTGATTATAATAAAGCAACCTTCATATTAATTAAAAATTTAAATGGATGTATGGATGGGTGCGTGAATGTTAAATATCCATTGTATATTCTGCTCTTATTTTAATTTGATTGTGTATTTAATACAATGGATAATTTAAAAAATCACCTAATTATGTAAAGAAAAATACACATAGCAGGAAAACAAAATGTCATCGGAATGGCATCGGAAAGATAAATCCAGCAACTTGAAAATAACTTATAGTTTTGTAAAATTACTTTTTTCATATCAAAAATGCTCTGTATGTATGTTAATTGCTAAAACAGTGATTTTTCTTAAGGTAAAAATGATTTCACTCATAAATGGTTGAGCAAATGGACTTGTAAAACTGTGCAGTTGAATAACTTAGTTACTTGTTTTTTTAAAATCGCAAAATATTAATTTGTAAAAGGTAGTCGTTTCGCATTGAGATTTGTAAACGATGATTTGATAGGATTGTGGCCATCAGTTTTTAAATATCCACACATAAAAGAAAAAAAGAAAAACATTGATTTAACCATTAATTTTCGCCTGGTAAAGTAAACAATGGAAATGAGTCTTGATCATCAAACTTCTTCGATGTGTGTGAAAAAGGCATGTGTCTAAATGATGGAGACGATAGACGAGAATATTTTGAAAACTTGTAGTCAGATGAAAATCGAACAAAAACGATACCCTTTTAATGTTTGTTGCATAAAATATAAATTAAAACCAGACACATGCATAACATATTTTCAAAAATGTATTTCACTTTAAGAATATAAAACACGAACTGTGTACAGTACTGTGTACAGTACGCTTTTATGCGATAAGTGAAATGCGATGTTCTAAAAAAGGGACCTGTCGTTTTTTCGATAGTAAATGATAAGCAATTTTATATATATGAATTCAGAAAAACATATATTTTTTCTACAGATTCACTTCACTGAAAACATAAATTTGTCACGTTGACCAGATTTGAAGTCATTTTCTTCCATTCAGTTAGTCAATACATAATTTGACTATCTGTTTCCTCAACATTACCAGTCTTTGGTAAACTTTGACTTATATCCTGGTCATTTTGTTTATATTGTTTGGCGGGAAGAAACAATAGCGTCGGTCGCCATTTTCCTCCCAGGAAAACACGAAGTGATGGTATGTCATGTTTTGTTGTTTTCTTGTTTTAGACAAATAATTCTATAATAAACTTATTCAAAAAATGTTCTACTGAGAAAGAATATTATAATTAACAAAGTACTCGACATTTTTCTTCAATAATTATTGTATTTTACATTATTATCATAATGATACATGTAGGCTAGGATGTGGGTTGATTGTGTTCAAGTAGATTTTTGCATATTCAATTTATGCAAACAGTTCAAATCGGACTTTGTCTAAAATTCAACGATGATTAAATACGTATTATTCTTTTACAACTCACAGTATGGCATGGACTCTCAACTACCACTGAATGGACAAACAAATCAAAATACAATAGCTTGTTACAAATAGACAAGATGAAAACCACATTAGGTACACGAAGATGTTACCATGAATAAAGAAATAAGGTAGGATTACACGTACTGATAGCTTATCTTTTAAGTATAATGGTGATTTACATAGAACTTGTTATTTTTCAACATTCTATTTTATAAAAGAAAATACAAATAGACGAGTCCCTGATGTTTATGTACTAACTCTCCACTGACTATACTGGCCTGCTTCACCAAATATTTTTCGTATTATTCTATGTATTTTGTTTATGATACATGTATATGATAAAGACATTTAAAATAAAATCACAATGGTTTGTAGTTGACCCATTTCTGACGAAAACAGCCAAACAAGAAGAAAACAGAACTGATGATGATTTCATTCCTATGTGCCATGTTTGCTAAGGTAAATGTATTTTTTTTATTCATTTTAATGGTATGTATTAAACGACTTATATTATGGTACCCATTATTTTCTTCTTAATACTGCATATATATCTATTTACTATATTTATATCTTGATTTCCTTTCAATATATATAAATTTGTTTTCATATAGGCCTACTTTACTTTTGATATCAAGCAACTGTATAAATTATAAAGACTATTCTACATTGCAGGACCTGTGAAAAAGAATTTGTAATGATCAAAGAAGAAAACAACCAGTAAATATATTCCACTGAGGTAGGAAAACAAAGCAACAACTGAAAGGGTGCAACAAGAGACTGTTACCTGAAGCTATTTCTTTGATTGATTAGAAATCATTTACAAACAGTAAAATTAATTTGCTTGAAAATACTAGTATTTAAATATCTAAGTATGCTATATATGTAGGTGTATATGATTTCTTTCAACTTTTTACAATGTTTATAAGCAAATCTTATGTTTTTTATTAAGATGATCGGTTTATACGTTTGTGTATATTTGGTGCTTGAAATATCCATATTTATGAAACAATTCTATAATAAAAAGTTCAAACATTAGTTGTATAATTGTTATATTTTGTATCTGAAGGGCATTGATGCGTGATAATCAAAATGATTTAACGCGCATTGTCATCATGATTTCCAATATCGTCAAAATGCCTAGAAATATAACTAACTGAAAGTCATTTTGATATGAAATGATAATCATTTTGAATATCGGAATCTATCATTATGACAAGAATCCAGTCAAATGAAATCCTTACAGTGTACTCATGGTGACTTTCAATTAGTCAAGGTAGACTATCGAGTCAGTCAGTATGATTTTTCTCGAGTCGTCAAAATGAGCTCAACATATTGTCTAATTGACTAACTGCACCCTCATCTGGAGGACAATCAATCTGATTATTTTTTTAGGTCATGGTGACTAACTTAAATTTTCAGTGTTTGTGGAAGTAAATATATTGTGTATCTCGTAATTTATAAAGGGAAAGAACATTCTCCTTAACAATTTTTTAATGTTTAGAAAACGTTTAATTCTGAATAACTTCTCCCACCTCAATCCCCATACACCAACACTTAAACTTATATATTATTATGTTTATTCACCCACCAAGGGCCCACGGGGGGGCATGAACAATTATTACAAAATGATAACATTGATTACAATTCTATATTAAGGATAATGTAACATGACTAGTGATTAAGTTTGACATTGAGAAGTGCATCACCACACTGGATCAAAAGCATAGAAACCATAGAATGATAAAAGAAAACACAATTAAATAAAAATGATAGATATAAGGTAAATTAAAAAAAAAAAAATCTTGTAGTAATGGCAGTACTCTAATATAAAACTAGTGCATCTTGAATACAAAGGGCACCAGGGGATGATACCTCTACACAGCCAGTCTGGCAAACCTGTACCCTAAGTATTGAAGATGGTCATTCAAAAAAAAAAATCATTTAAGTATTAACAGAAATAGTAATTTCAATTAATAAGTACTTAGCATATAATTAGAAACTTAATGCAAACTAATCTCTTGGAGTTAATTCAATAGATATTTGACATATGCATACCCACATACACAAACACACACTTACTGTTACACAAATCCATGCATACA
>NW_026938841.1:0-8807 GCF_032062105.1 Saccostrea cuccullata
ACATGTAAAACTATGACATTTTATATTATCATCTTTTGTCTATGCATACTCCTGAAACAAAACTTTGATAGAAATTAATATCATGTTTTTTTAAAATTAGAGTGTCGGTAGACGTTCACATGGATTAGTTTTTTTTTCAAATTAAAAGGGGGGGGGGGGGCACGTGCGAACGAAATGTAGAACGATGAACATGTATTTATTTATTTTACTAAAGTAGAACACACAATGAATACTGTCGTGTTTAACTTTGTACTCATTTTTATCTGTTTAGGTAAAAAAAAAATAATAAATTTAACTAGATGCTGTCATGAGACAGTAATACCCGCACTAAGGTGTTTGCCTCTAAATACATGATCATACATATTGGGCGGCTTTCCAAAGAAATAGTCAAAAGAATTCTATAATTTACATGTTTTCATCAAATTAAGTATGAAATTCTCAGACCCTGTGACCTATAACTCAGAACCTCTTATATTTATTTTATACTTGCTTAATTCATTATATACCAGTCTGAATTTTATTAATGATGTAAATTCATGCACAGATCTGTGGGGGGGGGGGGGGGAAGGTTACAATGGCCCCCCCCCCCCCCTTGGAAAATGCAGACCCCCCCCCCTGGTAAACACGAATATGTGTAAAATAGGTATGAAAAGTTAAACTTTTGCGGCAATAGAAGTCACCACTACCCCCACCCCACCCCCCACAATATATAGGTTTTTGACGTTTAGGATTTTTTTTTGACTGAGGTGGCCCCCCCCTCCCGGAAAAAAATTTTGGACCCGCGTCTGAAATTAGATTTTGATATATGTTTTGCTCATAATAGGACCTTTTTTTAATTTACTAACCCCCCCCCCCCCACTCGACACCACAATCACACAGCACATATTTTTTGGAATAGGCTAGATGGAAAAGGTTTGTTAAAATTTAATATCGTTTGTGATGAATTAATTTAAAATTTGTTCTTACATTTGAACATGTAAATTTCTACATCACATCACGTTGCGTCACCCATTATCATATTTATAGATTAAACACCATTTGGCACACCTTCGGCCGATACCACTTCATCTGATAAGGTGATGGAATCGACGAAGGTTTGCCAAAATGGCACATGGGTGCAGTCTCACACAGTACATTGGATTAATTCGTTTTATTGTTGTTATAATTGGATTTAGTTGACGAGACACGAGAAATGAGTAAGTCGGGAGCCTTTTTAGTATAGTCGGGGGTGTAAAATACACCCAAACGATTAGGTTAAAGTTTAAAAAGGGTCAAAGATCATCATATTTCATATTGTGAAATTATCTCCCGTTGTCGATGTGACATTCAGCTACTGCCAATACTGGTGCGGATCCAGAATTTTTTTCGGGTGTAGGGAGGGGGGTTCACATCTCAGTCTAATTATCCCTGAATTTCGTGACAAGCAGGAGAAAAAAATGAAAACAAAGAAACAAATAAAAAAACAATGATAGTGAGGTCAATGTTTTCTAAGTTTATAGGGAGAGGATGTCAAGAGTCATTTTTTACTTGCTACAGTATATACAATGTAGTCTTGTTTAAATAAAGCAAATGCCAGATGGGGGGGGGGGATAGGGGGGATTCCAATCTTTCTACCCACTTCCTGTCCCTGAAATAACAATGTATTTTGTGATTCCAGTTAAATAGTATATTTTTTTCCATTTGACTAATTATTATACATATTTTGTTTCTTGTGTTTATAGTATGTCTGTCTATAAGTCTGCAGAAATTAAATCCTAGCTAGCTTGCCCATAAGTTTTAAGTGGGATGGGCTATACAAATAGCTTCCACATTCTATAGGTTTATTTCTTGTGACAATTTAATAAGACCTTTTATTTGGGTACCATTAATTTACCTCTGATTGCTTGACATGGGATACACATTTTTACAAGAAAAATACCAAACTTTAAACTCTGCCTAAATTTTGATCAGTAGGTGCTAAGACTGCTAGGGCTTTCATACTTATCATGACATATTGTATTCATTGTGAACTGTCAACAGGTATAAATATGTTTGACCTTGACCCTAGAGTTTGAACCACTTAAACAAAAAAATTAACCTTGGCAATTAACTTTTGAACAGGAATTACTAGGGATTTCTTTTATTTCACATGTGCATTCCTTGTGACAAGACTTTCTTCTGATACTAACAATTTGAACCCTTTGACCTTGACCTTTGATTTTGACATATATTTGAGAAACTTCAACCTTCGCCATAGGCTTCCATACTGGGACATCAGTGTTTCACAAACACATCTTATCTTCATTATTATTTGGTGGTGTCTCCATATGAGGGAAGATGTATTCACAACAAACAAACAAATCACTAAAGAAAATATAAAACATGAATATGTTGGTCATGCATATCTCTGCAGGAAAAAAAACAGCTTTTCAAATACTCCAACCATATTGTAACCCTTTCAAAACACTCATTTGAGCTTTTTTAGTTTCCTTAGCATATAATGTCTGTCGTGACGTGTTGTCCATCTGTTTGTCTGAAAACTTTTTACATTTTTAACTTCTCTAGAACCACTGGGCCAATTTTACCCAATTCATATAGAAATATGTACATTTAAATTGTATGTCAGACTCAGTCCATCTGACTCAAGAAATTTAACCTTGGTTATCACGGTCATATCTACTGAATGAGAAGAGACATTCATATTAAACTTATGTATTAGTATATTTATTTATTTATATGCATACATGTATTTATTAGTATATTATGAGAATGGCATGTTTTTTTGTTTTTTTTTTTACATGTGACCTAGAAGTTTGACCAACTTGAAAAAAAAAATTAAATTGTTATAAATTCATCATTTTGAAGAGAAAAGTTAGGGCATTCATATCATAATGCATGTATATTATTACCTGTGATAAGACCTTTCCAAATAAATCATGACTTTTACACTGTGACCTTGACCTTGAAGCGATCAAGCCTAACCTACTTTTCAAAAATGTTGCATTTGCTTATAACTTTTGATTGAGATGAGATATGAATCTCACATTTGACATGTACATAAATTCGCATAAGAATTCAAGGTGTTTCCCAGCATGCGATGTTTTTTGACCGAATTTTTTCGGGGCGCATATTGTTTTTGTCCTGTCTGTTATAAATCTGTTTGTCTGTTGTCAACTTTAACCTTGGCCAAAACTTTTGAACCGTAAGAGATAGAGACTTCATATTTGGTATGCATACTCCTCTAAGAAAGTTCTTTCAAATGACATCAAGGTCAATGACCTTGTGACCTTGACTGTGACCTATATGCTAAAAATAGTTTTTTCAACTGTTTGTCATAACTTTTGAACCATAAGAAATAGAGACTTCATAATTAGTATGCATACTCCTCTAATAAAGTTCTTTCAAATGACATCAGGGTCAATGACCTCGTGACCTTGACTGTGACCTATATGCTAAAAATAGGTTTTTCAACTGTTTGTTATAACTTTTGAACCATAGGAGATAGGGACTTCATATTTAGTATGCATACTTCACTAAAAAGATTCTTTCAAACAACACCAAGGTCAATGACCATGTGACCTTGACTGTGACCTTTATACTAAAAATAGCTTTTTCCACTTTATGCCATAACCTTTGAACCATAGGAGATAGGGACTTCATATTTGGTATGCATACTGCACTAATCAAGTTCCTTCAAATGACATCAAGGTCAATGATCTTGTGACCTTGACTGTGACCTATATGCTAAAAATAGCTTTTTCGAACTTTGTTGACGCCGGGTGCATAGTGTTTCACAAACACATCTTGTTACCCCTTGACGTTGATGTTTTACATAATTTTCAAAATATTTAACTCTCCTAAAAGATGATTAGGCTTCTGAGGATTATTAAGGAAGACTTCAAGGAAGACAGGGCTTTTTGCACAAAAAACGTCATTTTTCGACCCACATTTGACCCCCGGGGCAAAATCTAAATTCCAAAACCATACTGCACATCTACATGACCCCACCAACCATCTCCCAAAAGATGATGAGGCTTCTGAGTAAAATGTAAGAGGAGTTCAGGGAAAACAGGGCTCTTTGTATGAAATACGTTATTTTTCGACCCCCATTTGATCCCCTGGGGCAAAATCTTAATTCCGAAACCTTACTGCACATGAACATGACACCACCAACCATCTCCCAAAAGATGATTAAGCTGCTGAGTAAAATGAAAGAGGAGTACAGAGAAGACAGGTCTTTTAGCATAAAAAACATCATTTTTCGACCCCCATTTGACCCCCTGGGGCAAAATCAAAATTCCTAAACCTTACAGCATATCTACATGACCCCACCAACCATCTCCTACAAGATGATTAGGCTGCTAAGTAAAATGTAAGAGAAGTTCAGGGAAAACAGGGCTTATTGTAAAAAAAACGACATTTTTCGACCCCCATTTGACCCCCCGGGACAAAATCAAAATTTCGAAACCTTACTGCACATCTACCTGACACCACCAACCATCCCCCAAAAGGTGATTAGGCTGCTGAGTAAAATGTAGAAGAAGTTCAGGGAAGATGGGACTTTTTGCACAAAAAACGTCATTTTCGACCCCCATTTGACCCGGGCAAAATCAAAATTCCGAAACCTTACTGCACATCTACATGTCACCACTTATCATCCCACAAAAGATGATTAGGCTGCTAAGTAAAATGTAAGAGGAGTTCAGGACTTTTTGCACAAAAAACGTCATTTTTCGACCCCCATTTGACCCCCCGGGGCTGCACATTACATGACACCACTAATCATCCCACAAAAGATGATTAGGCTGCAAATTGAAAGACGAGTTAGGGAAGATGGGCCCATAAAAAAACGTCATTTTTTGACCCCCCCCCCCGGGCAAAATCAAAATTCCGAAATCTTACTGCATATCTACGTGACACCACCAATCATCCCCCAAAAGGTCATCCGTGCTGCTGAGAAAATGTAGAAGGAGTTCAGGGAAGACGAGACTTTTTGCACAAAAACGTCATTTTTCGACCCCCATTTGACCCCCCGGGGCAAAATCAAAATTCCGAAACCTTACTGCACATCTACATGACACCACTAATCATCCAACAAAAGATGATGAGGCTGCTAAGTAAAATGTAAGAGGAGTTCAGGGAAGATGGGTCTGTTTGCATAAAAAACGTCATTTTTCGACCCCCATTTGACCCCCCGGGGCAAAATCAAAATTCCGAAACCTTACTGCACATCTACATGACACCACCAATCATCCCCCAAAAGGTGATTTGGCTGCTGAGTAAAATGTAGAAGGAGTTCAGGGAAGACGGGACTTTTTGCACAAAAAACGGGAGTTTTTGCACAAAAAACGTGCATAAAATGTTTCAGGGAAGACGGGACTTTTTGCACAAAAAACGTAATTTTCGACCCCCATTTGACCCCCCGGGGCAAAATCAAAATTCTGAAACCTTACTGCACATCTACATAACACCACCAACCATCTCTTAAAAGATGATTAAGCTACTGTGTAAAATGTAGGAGGAGTTCAGGGAAAAAAAGTGTGACAGACGGACGGACGAGCAGGACGGACATGAGTAACAACAATATACCCGAACTTTCTTTCAAAAGTGCGGGTATGATCGACCTAATAAATCGACGTTTCATAGCTTTGTTCGGTATCGAAACCAGTATCATGATTTAACAGTAACACTGTGCTTTTTATCATTAAAAATTGTTGGAATTGAGTAGCTGGTATCCAGCCGATTACCATAATCATTCAACTTACAATCGGAAACTCTGTGAAGCACCTGTGTGTAGAAGAAATCGTCTGAGGCGATCCGATTGTGTGGGGTGACGGGTAAAGAAGACGATAGGTCACTGCTTTCTATACAGAAGAACACTCGCCGGTTTTCACTGGTAGTTAGTTACGCAAAATTACGGCGACAGGTAGACTCTTCTTCAAGACAGTTTGAATTTGAGAAATTCAACACCAACACAAACGTTATATAAATACGCAAGCTAAAATCCTTCAACCTTTCTTAGATTAAATAAATAATTTTTTTAATATACCGACGTAAGATAACGATTAATGAAAAAGAAGATTGATGTAAAAACCAACCGGGGAAAGGCACAGTTTAAAGATTTAAGCAAACATAAAATATATGAGAAGGGGTACATTACATCCAAAATTTTGTAAAATTACTGGTACCTACATGTAATATTTTTTGTTCAGTCGTGTTAGTGTATGTGTGGGACAGTGGAGTGAGGAATTTGTTTGATTATCAAATCAAATAAAAATAGTTCATAGTATATTTCCTTAACTTTTTATCAGTTATTAAGAATAATTAAAAATCAAACACAATTTATATGCAGCAGTATTATGACAGTAAAATAAAATATCAACCGGAGTTTAGCTATATTTTAAACTTTGCCTGGGGTCATATTGATTTTTTGGAATGAGAGAGAAGAGAGAGAGAGATGAATGGTAACTCATCACGGAAGACAGTGGGCACCTACAGTTAGCGAATAATCTTAATCTTATGAAAGGAAAGATGTTAATGAAAGTTAACCTGAAACAAATAAATAATGATTACGGGTATAAATTGATGAAATGGACAAAGAAATTTACATCATTCAAAAAACTTACACATTTTTAGATAAATCATATTGAAGTACAGGTATACTAGATTTTTGTTTTCATGTAACGTGTGTGCAGAGGGGGGGGGGGGCAGGGGGGCTTATACAGGTATGCTACAGGGTTCAAATAAATATTTGTGACGGACTAATGACTTTCAATTTTCACTACTTCGTAAATTTTTTATTAGACAAGTACCCTTCTGTCTTTATTATTATGACATTCATATAACACCCCCCTACGCCTACCTACTTTTATGAGATAAAATTTAATTTCAGCACATAAAATTAATTCCAATTCACCAATAGCTACAAGGAAAAAAATGGAAGGTATGAAACATGTAATATTTTTGTCAAAATTGAATCATGAGCAAAAATACTTAAAGATTAAGTTTAAAAAATAGATAGTGATCTAACCCCCTCGGCAATGTGAATAAACGGAGCACTTGTCAAGTATTTAAGTAACTTAAAGTGTCAATACTGTTTGTATCTTTAAGAGAGAGAGAGAGGGGGGAGAGAGAGAGAGAAGAAAAATATTTGAGAATGGTGCTTTTGCTAATATTAGTCTTACCGCTGACCTAATAAATATAAATATTTTCCGTAAGATTACTATAATTGCTAGTACATGAATTTTTAATGTTAGTCTGTTAATTATTTATTAGTCTCGGACTTACAGACATTGGGTACTTATAAACCCTGCGTAATCGATCAACCAACCATACATTTAGATATAATGTTTTAAGTGACAAAATAAACAGCGCATAGTACAAGTTTATAAATGGTACACTGTACTGTTCAATAGGGGATCTCCCGTATGAGCAAATGAAACCGGAAATCGTAAACAGGGGTATATAATTATATGACTTGTACAGATGTCAGAGAACATTAGGAAACTGAATAACCTATCAGTAATTATTCAATATTTAGAAGTTTTCCTTTTTTAACAAGAAACATCTGCCCTGTTTGTGAAAAGAAAATTGATACAACTTTTCGATCGTGAAAACAGGGGGGGGGGACTTTACATTAAGGTCAGATATCTGTCTGCAAAGAAATAAATAGATAAAAACTAACTTGATGATTAATTAATTTTAATTCTTTAATTGAACAGGGATAGATATATTCAACACATAAATTTAAACTTGGATTTACTTATAGTTAATTTCAAATCATATTCTGAATTATTTTACAGATATCAATAATATTTAGATTTAAAAAATTGATAACTGCCCGGGATTTTTTTTTCATCAAAAATTTAAATAAGACTGTTTTAAATGCAAAGTATACCACACAGTCATTTTCACACTACTGCAGCCTCCCGAGAGCGAGAACAATAGGGACAGTAATTATCAGTAAATGTCAGCACTTGTCTAAGTTTTTCAGCAGGGACAGTAAACGGGTCAGTAATTGTCTAAGTTTTTCAGCATCGACTAAGTTTGTCAGCACTTTTCTAAGTTTATCAGCACCGGCAGTAAAAAGGTCAGTAATTGTCTAAGTTTTACAGTTACGACAGCACATTGTCAGTAATTTTCTAAGTTTGTCAGTAAAAAATGGGAATGTGAGTACGTTGACATAGTAGTGTGTTGTACACTGTATTCATAACAAAATTTTGAGCTGCCCTGAGAATTATTATTTACTGATTGAGTATTTGGGGTTATGTAGAAGAATTGGAGAGCCTGGGTCGATTTTGTCCCAGGAAATACTGTTATCTTTGGCTCTTTTTAGTCTAAATTGTTGGTCATATTCTTTCCATTCTAATCCACCAGAAACTCGACAGCTGGCACCGAGTTTGACATTAGCCATATATATGATAAGGCTGTGAGTTTGATCAATATATGCTGACAAATATATATACTCATATAAATAAAAAATGCATCCAACCAAGTATCAATTGTTGTAATTTTGATTGTATTTGCAGGTTTTAATGTGAGTTGACCATTTGAAAATCAAACTCTCTCTCTCCTGTGCTCAATATCTGTTTGCTTATTTAAAAGCGTATGCAATTCTACAAACTCCCCTTTCATGATTTTTTGTTTAACTGACTGTGTAACATGCATACCAAGATCCTCATTTACACTGGTTATGCTCTGAGGCATTGAACATGAAGGAGAAAAGGTGTCAAAACAAATGACGTGATCTGAATTAGATAAATTTTGGAACAGTAGTTGATGTACTAGAGACTTTGCTACCTACAGTCGATGGTGTGTCAAGGTGTTGA
>NW_026938842.1:0-8848 GCF_032062105.1 Saccostrea cuccullata
TCTAAAACGTCATCTTTTTGTCGTTTTCAGTAAAGACTACCTATCTTCTCAAGTTGATTTCTTTTCAACAAAGCAAAAAATAAAACCATAATCTGGCACAAAAATCGATGTAACAATTTTTAATTTGAATTTCTAGGTTGTTTTTCGTTTTTGTTCCATTATATAGAGAATATAACTACAGATATTATTTAGAGCACTGTCTGTAACTTACTAAATTTTGACCTGCTCCGCGATCCGATTTTTGCATTTTTAAAATCTGGATGATTTTGAATAAATCGTAATATTTTGAAAAAAAAAAATAATACGAATCATTTGGATTTATTGTTAAAATATTTCTACAAAATTTGGATAACATATGACGTCAAATAAAAAAGATACGACAGTTGTCCACGAACTTTTCGAACAACCCTCGTATATATATATATATATACTCGAACCCAGGGCCTCTGGCGTACCGTGCCAGCGCTCTAACCACTGTGCTATTGAGACCCGATATATTGACTGACCTTCACCACCTGTGAACCCGGTGACAATAGTAACTGTTTTATACATATTTTATTATTGTAGAAAAATAAAGACATATATTTAGACAACAGTTGCAATATACAGTGGAACGGTAACAAAAGTATTATCAACAAGTAAACGATAGCACAGATATTTAATATTTTTTGTTGATTTATTTTCAAGTTTCTTTCCATTTATTTACCAATCTAGGATTTCAAAGACATCTTCAGTAATTCTTCTTTAAATGCCTCACTTTAATATAATCATGTTACTAGTCGTGTGATGAATATTATTTTTCATTTCTAAATTAAAATAGAAATACATACATGCAGGAGTACGTAGGTGCAAACAATTTTAAAATAACGACGTCTTTAAAAAAAAAAAAAAAAAAAAGGGCTCAATATAGTGATTTTTTGGTGCAAGCATCCATATATAGTTTAAGCAAAGAGAAAGATGACAAGATTGTTTACTTATTAAATATGAAGATTACAATCAGCAATCAGGCAAAAAGTCAAATTAAATAATACAAATCCAAATCAGAGCAAACACGGACCTTTAAAGACAATAGAAGTGGGATCAGCTGCCATGTTCTTGTCGACCAGTCACGCTCACGGTGTCCTCTTTGTCATGATCGGGAAATAACGGAGAAATCGGAAGACAATTAAGTGTATAAATAAATAACAATCTGATTAAAATCAGATCCTCGATGTTCCTTTTTTAATGATATGTCGCCTCTTAAGCCACATATCGTTAAAATAAAAATTGTATTGACCATAGAATTTACAAAATGATGACTTTAAACAAGAAATTTTATTCTTATTTTGTCAACTTGTTTGTCAATAATTTGTCTCGTTTTAGAAATTATTCGTACGTAGTAATGAAACATTAATTGTGGTAGGGGTGCATAGTCAAGATCAATTGATCTAAATAACTGATCAATTAACTAATCAATGATTATAATTGATCTCAAAGACATGCGTAAACAGTTTGTTAAAAATGGAAACAGGAAGAGTGACATGATGAGACTTACTGAAGAAAAGACATAAGCCAAAATAGAGTACCTTTTGGGGAATAATTTTTCCAAGCACATAAGAAAAAAGCTCATAAATTCAGAAAGGAAGACATGATTATTGCAGTTAATTTAAATTTGCCGAAAGACAAAAATGAGTCACATGAGAGAGAAAAAAATCAGAGCTTGAAAAACTAGCATTGTTCCAAAAATGGGCTTTTAATTTCCTCTGGGCTCAAAAGGCCATCTGCAATTGATACTAGGGTATTTTACAAAGGAATCAGAAAAATGAAGGATATACTCTTTGTTTGAAAGTGTAGTAAACCCGAAATGGCTGGTCAACCTAGATAACCCTAGATAATTTCTATACTTATGCATACATATTCTTCATCTATTGCTGAACCTATGGATCATTCCAGTACAATACGAACTTTTGAAGAATTGCGATGAGACTTAATCAATGAGACGAGAATCAGCGGACGCGAATATTGAACATTTCATTAAGACACAGAGGACAAAAATGTCTTCTTCCCAACATTCTCCTTAATTCTTACGTTCGATGAAAGATAGAAAAACATCTTCCTAGTCTGATCTGAGGCAATATTACTCTGATTTTGATCTTTGGTCGATAGCCTCGGAAAATAGAAGGGCTTTGGAGGATTTCGTGTTGATTGGCTTGATCGACATTGATGGGAATTATTAACCATTCCTTATTGTTATAACTCCTCAGAAAGATGGACAGTTTACTGGAAATTATGGATTAAGATAGACGGACAAAGGAAAACGTACATGTACGTATATCAATTATTTCATACGAATTCATGATTATAATCATTGGTTCCGTATAGTATGTTAGAATTTCATTCCTAAAAGATGGTTTTGGATGTCTAAAAACTAAAACTTGAAATGTTTATTAACTAAAGCCAATAAACCAGTTGAAGGACATTGAATATTTCTGAGCATTTATGGACAAGGACTAGAGAATATGTATTATTTATCCTTTAACTTTAAAAAAAAAAAGGAATAACCTTCTAAAAAGGCATCTTTTAGATGAAATTTAGAAATAAGAATTCATAAATTTTAATCTCTTGAGAATAACCCATTTTCTCTGCATTTTTGCAAGATTTATAGAAATTAATGTGAAAATTTCGGGATTTGTTGGTAATTTGAGAAAAGGTGTATTAATATCAGTATATTGATGCTTTTTAGTATAGTAAAATAATTTGGTTGTTTTCAAATTAAACTTAGTTTACGAAAAACCAAAAAAATCATGCTTTGATGGTTTTTTTAAAGTCGCAAATCACATCAATTCAAATCTTAGATCATTTCTTTCAATCAAGAATTTAAAAGCCCTCTACATCCGGTTAAATTCTACAGGTTTCTGATTCTGGTTAGACTATTGATCAGTTGTAATTGTTCCTTCAGCGACATCGACTTTACCAGAATAGCAGACATTTACATGCTTCAAGGATTGTGAACAGGAGAGGATAAACAGACGTCAAGAGATTAAAACATGTAAACACATTGTTAAGGTAAGACTTCATCATTTCCTTAAAAATTTACAAATATTTTGTAAGACTAAAATTGAGTTTTTTTCAGTTCTGCATCAAAATTTTAAAGCTGTAATCTCAAAAAATCGATATATTTTTGCTAAGCGACAATCTGCAGGTAACTCATCCAGGTGCAATTCGTGATGCAGTTAGTCAGGAACAAATAGAGGAACTTGTAAACCGTATTTGCTTCTTCATTAGTTGATGTACTTTAAATTTGCAAAAGTGACCTCGAGAAAGATTTTATATTTTTCAAGCAATCGTATTTTAAATATATGTATGAGTCTATGAAATTATGGAAATTGAAACATTTTCATGGGTTATCCTAAATAAATTTCAATAGATATGGGGAAGATCCAGACATTCATCATAGAATTAGAAAATCACCGAGGGGTTTACTTCCCGGGGCAAATTGTCCGAGGTGAAATAGTACTGGAGTTAAACGAGGCAGTCAAAATTAGAGGTAGGAAAATAAATCACATGATCACGGACAACATTGGGTGTTATTTTTAAAGCCCAGAATTATTTTAAGTCAAATTTCACTAAAATAGGTATAACGATTATTTTCCTACAAGTCAAAGATCGTTCAGCTTTAAAATATATCTTTTATCTATATTGTAAAATTTTCAGTATGCAGTTTATTTTCAACATTTTATAAACTTTAATTTTATGATTTTTTTTCTCATTACCAAACAGAAATAAGGATAACTTTTCAGGGAGAAGCGTACGTTGATTGGCCAAGTTCATCTAGTCCTTATGAAGAAACTTCCGGTCCAAAGAAAGGAGGTTTCCGGTTACCAACGGATGAGCACTTTTCTGCTTCTGAAGTATACTTTAACAGAACGATACCATTATTTGGAAAAGGTGTTGATGAGATTTAAGAGTAGAATAGATAAGAATGTATTAAAATATGGCAGTCAGTGTTGGACTGCCCAAAAAAATCTTTAACGCTTTTGAAGAAACAATTGCAGATGAAATAAAATTCGTGTTAATTTGAGCTTGCAGGGATACTAAAAAATCATAAGAGACAAGGTTGTGGTAAACAGAATGGCAGTTTCTGTTCAAATACAATATGGTTGCCATTTGTGTTTCCTGATATTTCCTGTTCAAAATTGGACACAAAATTATTCAATGTTAATATATATGTTTCAAGCCACTGGACAGAAATAATATATCTGAAATGTGACAAATTCTCCCATCCTAGTTCTGAGTTTTTTTCCTTTGTAGGGCGTGGTGAAGGTGACAGTAACACCCTCCCTTTCGGACGCCATTCTTTCCCCTTTGACTTCGGTCTTCCGGATGTTCTTCCGTCGTCATTTGAGGGCCCCTGGGGCTACATACGGTACTTCATCAATGCCACCATAGACAGACCATGGAGTTTTAACATAAACTACAAGAGGCCGTTTTCTGTCATATCACCAGTGGATTTAAATACCCAAAAGAACGTAATGGTAAACATAACTTTTTGCAGCATTAGTTTGGCGAAATCTTTTGAGATTTATTGGTCCAGCAATGACACACGGTCTTGATCTCCAACAGATAACCATGTTTGGAATACTATTAAATTAAATAAGCAATTTCAAATGGTATCAACATCCTGTAATTCTACAATTCCTTCGCAAGTAAAACTAGAATGTATAGAATGTTTCAATTTATTTTTTTAAAATCATGTACAGATTTATTAAAACTATATTCCATGTAAACAATGCAATATTTAGTAGACATTCGGTTTAGTACAATAAATCGTAATCATGTAACTAAATTTTAAGAGACAAAAGACCTAATATTTCCCAAAGCTCTTTTGATTTGGTCATTCACCCTCATAAACTTTATTTACCACACATTCAAAGAACAATCAGGAAATCCCTTGATTTTCCCCAGACAGCATTGTTTATAATAGAACCATTGCACTATACCAACCAGACTGACGTAGAAGTGTTCATTTAACCAAAGCCCGTATACTTGTTTTTGACAGTCTGATCAATAAAGGCAATAAAGTCTACTTTATGAATTTCCATTACAGCGTGAAGATGTAATTTTCCTTGCTAGAATTATAGCCCTTTTCACACGTTATTCAGACAGTACAAGAAATTAACTTCTCTGTAAAATTCCTTTCCTTTATTTTTTTTTTTTATATTTTATCTCCAACAGCATTCCACAAGTAACAGAGGGTCCAAGAGGATGTTCTGTCTTTGCTGTAAGTCGGGACCGATATCAGGGACCATTCATCTTGATAGGATTGGGTTTGTTCCTGGAGAAAGGATCGATATAAATGCCGAAATTCAAAATCTGTCCTCCTTTGAGTGTGATGTCTGGGCTATTTTGGAAATGGTAAAAGAATCCTATCGTAAAAGTAATCACTCTTCTATTGATTTCCGTGGGCAGCTGAGAGTTATCAAGTCACTGTGTAATACGTGGGAATATACTTGAAATTAACTTCTACGTTTGATTTCTGTCTTAAATTGTACTTGATTGAAAATTAATTAAGTTTTGGAGCAGTATTATTACTGTTTATACAACTATTGTTTTAAACTAGTTTTTCCCCATCTGGAACAGATTTAGGTGAACATGATTCAAAAACAATTTAATATGGAGTATATTAAATGTCTTAAGTGTCTTTCAAAAGCATAAAAAAATTATTTTTTCAAAAATTGTTTCTCAATGAATAAAAAACCGAAATTTAATTATTTTTCCAGAAGACGATATACTTCTCTAAAATATTCAAGGAACGATCTGTCACTAGCAGAATAAAAAATCCTCTCAAGCGAACACCCACAGAAGACAAGATTTCAGAGGTTTTAGTTTGCTTGCCCAAAAACCCGGCAAGAATGAAGACCTATAAAACACGTAAACTCAAAAAGGAGGTTACGAAAGTCATGCATTTAGGAGTTGGGGGCGGCGAAACACTTGTTTGGAAAGGAAGTGGCCTTGCTATCCCCCCAGTGCCTCCTTCCTTTCTGGAGGGTTGTAACATCATTGATATTCGATACTTTTTAAAGGTACTAAACTATTCCAGTCATTTTATATTTTAGCTGTAAAACATATGCCACGTAAAAATGTATAGTGTTAAATGGAAATCCACTCAGGAAATTAAATGCCATTGTGTCAAAAAATTACTACATGCATAAATGTCAAATACGATCTTTATCATTTCAATATACTCTTCTTCAGATGATTGGATAATTCAGATATTATAAAGTTTATTCCACAGCATAATTTTTATTGTACGCTACACTAGAACTTTGTACGAGTACGTATTTCTTTACTAGCTATTTCTAGTTCTTTGATTTAATTCTACAGTTGATCATGAAAACCCTCGGCCCCTCGTCCAATTTAGAGATCCCCATCGAGGTGATCATTGGGACGGTGCCATTGCGCCCTCAGTTGGCGCTTCAGAACCACTGTGTCACCCTTCCCCCGTCAGCCCCGCCCATGCCAGTGCCTTCATTTGCCAATGACAGCCAACGTAAGTAAAAAAATCTACTTAAGTCTTAGGTTAACTACAAAAGACAGATGATTTTTGTTAAGCAAATTGAAGTCTTTGAATATCTCCAAGTCTTAGGTCTTTTTTTTCCAAATAGAACAGGAAACAAAATTTTTATTCATGCAGAAACAAGATGAATGAGGCTCGATATACTAGTAATAACATAAACGATAAAGATTTGTCTCAACATTAACAATGTTCATTGTATGCATTTCGTCCTTTTTAGCACCTAGTTACTCAGAATGTGTCTTTGGACGTTATGACATATCGGACGAGGGAGATAATAAGCACACACAGGGGCAGCTGGAGTTCGCTCCCGTGTACACGTACTACAACAATGCTCACCCATCTAACATGGTGGAACCAAAGGTGTCCGTGTAATGGCGCAGAGACAAAAACTTTTAGCATTATATTGTGAAAAACAATTTTATTTTTGTATGAGAGATATAGATGATATAGATATTTATTATTTAATAAAACGCAATCAAGCTCTAAGGCATCATGATATGCTGAAATCCGCGAAAAAATAAAATTGGAAAATTGCTTCTTTTGGGATTTACTGCAAGACGCCATGTCTTCATTATGTATTATCAAGAGAATTGTTCATTGTATAAACTGAGCAGTACAGTTTATTGGATCATTATGACGGGGTTTATATTTCCGAGCCACACGAATGAGACATTCAGTGCATGAAATGTCATATTCCCTTTTAAGATCTGGTAAAGAAAATCAAATCAATTGCAGAAAATAAACATCTTGTGGACGATTGCAATGATTTATTTTGCTTGAATTGCAAAGTTATCTATGCAAGCGCCTCTAATGTCAGGCACGAAATGGTTATATGTTGAAAATACATGTATAAAGCATACAAAATCTATCACTAGTTCGTATTTTCGCTGACACGGTCATAACAACTGCTAGGCCTTTGTGTTTATACTGAATTGACTACGGAATGTCCCGTCTTCCTTATCAATATTTTATACTTAGATGTGACCGATCAACAAGAGGTGTTTACTCCTCATAGGCACCTGATCCCACCTCTAGAATTTCTAGAGGTCCTTTTTGTCCCCCGCTTTCGCAAAATCAAGGGGACTTTAAATCTCATTTTTCTGATCGTCTGTCACACCATATAAAGGGGCACATGTGGGGTTTCGGTTAAGTATCATATGGGGTTTCAACTCCGAAGCGGTGATTTCTTGCGTTTTGAAAATATAATGTGTAAAAATTCTTTGCTAATGAATTCTTTAGGTCCAAACGACATGCACACGGGTTGTAAGAATATATTACCTTCCAATTTGGTGCAATAGGCTGTTTGAAAGTATTGCGGATTGTGCTAACACTTCTGGACAGTTCAGTCAACTGGAAAAAGTTGTGGCGTTGCTGACATTCTTTGCTCTTTAATTTATAAAAACGGACGTTTAAAGCTTACCGAGTATTTTAACCCTTTCTCTACCGGCACATTTTAGGTGATTTTGGAGACCTTTTGACAGGGTTCGACATTCGCGCTCGTCACCTCGCCATTTCCACCCTAAAATGACTTCGGACGACCAGATTTTCAGTCTGGCTCGCCCAAATGACGACCTGGGACAATTTGGGAATATTTCATAATGATGTTTAATATTTTAAACTAAACTTCATAAGACCTTGAAAACATATTTTCCTGTAACAATACCAACCCATTCAACATGTTTAAATTGAAGCCGCAAAGATTTTTTCTCCTGCCAAATCTTCGTTCGATCAATCAGCTGATGCAATTTTTACTAAAAGTCTTTAATAAAGTATTATTTGAGATATAGAAGATGCCAACTTAGTCAAATCGCCTTATTAATATAAATAGTAATAATCATCATTGTAACATCTTGCATTTCCCCTACAACTTTCTGATCATAATGATCGTTTTCTGCTGCTAGACAGCTATTTTGGGTGTCCACTGTAATGTAACACCTGATTAATTCAGTCCAGGGTTTTTTGACCCTATATATTTAGGCCTTCATGGCAAGTGAAAATGAATGTTTAAAGCTACAAACTAAAGCATTCTGCATGTCTGATTCTGCTTATATTTTTGTTTGATAAAATACTAGAAATCTTTAAATTCCAAAATTGTCTGGTTTACATTTTTTAATGCAAAAACACAACTTCTATTAGTTATCTTAACAAATTATAAACAATTGCACATTAAGTTTTGTTTCAATTGATATTTTATTTGGACGACCTGAAATTCATTTGGGCAACCTGTGATCATACCAAGGTTGCCCGAATGGCGGCCCCCAAATTTTTACGAGTGTCGGACCCTGAAAATGA